>NC_133344.1:20201787-20221787 GCF_030506205.2 Paramisgurnus dabryanus | reverse complement strand
CGAAATTTCCGTATGTAAAGATCTTTACTGCTGCATTATGTTTCATTTCTGGTTAAAGAAGTGCTGCCTTTAGGACAATCAAATAGTAGTGAGTCATCATGATATGACGTTCAACAAAGATTCTTTGTCTTGTTTACTTATCTCTGTAATATTTATAAAATAGACAACTGCTTGATGAAGATGCAAGCGCAAATTAAACACTGCACTGTACATACTGATAACTACACTGGTCGTAAAATAAAACTATGTAAATAGCTCACAGCCTGCAAAGACAATGCAGAAATACACAATTCAGAAAATGGTGAGTACATAGTTAGACCTATCTGACACTATGTATTCTGTATAACAGTCCTTCTTGGCCTGTCTGTTTTGTTTCAAGTGAGAGACATGGGAGTGTCTCGGCAGCCATGCTGAAACTTCAGGGACAATATCACATGGCTGACATTCAACCTCAGAGGCTGCTGGGAGTTACGTGCTATGCCTGCCTTGCTGATGATCGGTTGGGAGGGGCATCCTCTCAGAGTTATAAAAGGACATCCATGCATGCCTTTCCATCGCAGCATAATCTGAAGAAAAAAATACATCGTAGACAAACCCCTCCTATCCACTCCTGTACATAGCAACCGAAGACAAAGAGGGTTTCCATTTCTCTTTAGACTGCATTTCACAAAACAGATGGCTAACTAAAGCTGACTGCCAATAAATATTGACTAAATGACCATGTGGAATAGTTAAGAACAAACATCACGCTGTGCTTCAAGACATCAGGAGCTAGATTATGTGCAAAAATGCTGTCATGTCCCGTACAAACTGGCAAGAGAGTGATATTTTTTTTTCTAAGGTCAATGTCATATTTAATCCATCTAGTTTAAGGTCTATGAAGTGTGAGACAATATTTCTACAAGCACAAACCTTTGATAGTCAAACTAAATAATTATCACAAAGTTAAAAAGACGAAATGTTTGTGACACATCAAACTGCTTGTGGCTGTTGACGGTTTGTAAAAAATATTTGTCTTGTTGTACAAATAAAGAGTATAGATGAAAGATTACAAAGGATGTGCTAAAAAATGAATGACGTCGGATTTAAAGAGGTGCACGAGACGTTGACATAAGTGATGGTGTAGTTTTCACGACACTGTACTGTACAGGAGTTATACAGGCTAGCCAACAAATATGACAAACTTGCAATATAAACAGTGCACTTAAATGAGTAATAATATGTGCCTAAAAATCCTCCAACCTCAACAACTGATTTAGCATTTCAGAAAACACAAGCTTTTTTAAACCTTAAAAAGTTTTTAAAAATGTGTGCGACTTGAATTTAGTTGCTCTTGATTCTGTTAAAATATCTGCATAAAGTTTTCAGATGACATTCCATGTCTATTTCAGGCCATTGAACATAAAGTTAAGAATTAGTAAGAGGACTTTGACCTGGGTTGTTCATTTTTCCCGGGAAGAGCATCTAAATCCATAAAAGCTTTCCTATATCCATCACTTACCAAAACTTTCCTTGGTATTACTATTACAACCATTGTGTAGGTTTTGTATATGTACTGTGGTCCAAGAATATAAAAAGTATAAAGCAAAATGACATGCATACTAAAAGACTTTGGTTTTGCTGTCTTGTATCTTGCAATGGTCCTCGATAGAAACAATGGCTCAAGTACGCAAAACGCCAACTTTGCCACCATTGATGGCAGTCGCAGCCTTATAGTTAGAGAGCCTGGTTCGAGTCTCACGACCAACAGGTTGTAACTAAGGTGCCCTTAAAGCAAGGCACATTTCTCCCAAATGCTCCCCAGGCACTGAACTGATAGCTGCCCACTGCTCCATGCGTGTGTTCACGACTTGCACTGTTTGTGTTCACAACTTATTTGTTTGGGTTAAAGGCAGGGGTCACATTTCGAGTGTGGGCTACCATACTTGACAATCATGTCACTTTCACCAATCACATCACAGATTTAAGGTAAAAATGTATCCACAAGGGAACATTTTGGGAGATATAACCCAAAAAACTCATGGTTTTAAAAATGAATGTTAAAGTCATACCTGACATTTTATAGTTTACAATGCAGCAGCATTCCATTCAATAAAAATGACAATACTATACAGAGAGAAAAGCTGCTACAAACAACCACAGTCCCACATGAATCCCATATGAGTCTGATACTGTGTACTAAATACTAAAGCATACTAAAGTGGTTATCGTGTGGGGTCACGTGATCACAAACATGCGGCTACGTGAGATATCCTGAACTGGTTCACCTTCACACTAGGTTAAATAAACGCGCGTCGTAGTATCGCGGCCTGAGCGCATGTGGACTGGAATAAGAGCGAAGCTCGTGCTGTACGGTGGCCGTTCGACCTTGGCGACGGGTGTCGATAACGGAGAGGGTCACTGTAGTCATTCAATCGCGCAACACGTTACATACTCACCTACCGAGCACAAATTCATGTACAGTAGTGTATGCGGCACGTACAGCTGAAATAAAACAAACCTACATTCACTCACGCTCGTGATATTATTTACGCACGCAATATAAAACACCGGCTGCTGCGTGTTCGGTGGAGAATGAAGTTACACCGGGGAGCCTTGAAAGTGACGTCCACGCGCTACAAATTTCCGCTGCAGTGGAAATCGGTAACATAAAAGATTTAAAATAAGCACAGAATCACACCCCTCGTATTTATTTCGCCACATACCCCGAGGTTGTAATGCACGCAGCCCGTGTTAGCAATCAGGCTAACTGTCCACTGCTACTATAATAACTAACGGGCGTCCACTCAATGATAAGATATTAGCAAATTGAGCATCCGAAGATTTCGCACTAATGTGATACTGGCATAATATGAACACAATTAAGTTAGTTTAAGTGCGTAATGACAAAGAGGTGATTTTGACCTACAGTGCGCGCGTATTAACGCATGCTAGGCCGCACCTCTGAATGAATTACAACTCCATGCGGTTATTTACTCAATTCGTGCAACTGACTTCTTGAGGCACCTTGACTTTAAACACTCCAAACCTGGAAACCCTCTAACGTTACGGAGTCCTCTTTCGGGCAGCCTTGAATTATCCATGAGTTTATGGAAACCGGTCGTTCACGCGGCTTGGTGCATTATTCACATGAATTAAGGTGCGAACGCACTGAAGTCCATGACAAGCTTCAAAATGCGCAGAGAACAAAGATAACTCAAGTGCGCGTGCATTTAAGTGTATCATACTTACTAAACGGGTCTCTATAATGATCATACGAGCTCCAGTAGCTTTATGAGACACTGTGGCTTGAACGCAAATGTGATCAAATAACAAAATACCCGATATCAGTGGATGTGCAAAAGTTGCACAAGCCAGTTGAGTTTAATTTAGATTTGGCGAGCCAGCAATAGCCAGTTAGCCGCAGCCGCCGCTAAAGCCATTGTCAAGTTACTCAACTACGCGCTTTGGATAGTAAATACCAGTGGCGCAATGTCACGCATATGCTGTGCAAGCAAATAGATGTGAAAATCACTTTCAAAAAATGCTAATGAGCGGTGATATGGTAAAAATGTGTCTAGATGTTAATCAGAGGGCAACACAAGACAGCAGCACTAAGCAGACAGACAGCTAAGATGGGCTCCCTCCTTCTTTGCGCTAGACATAGGGAGCAAAACCCACATATGCGACTCATACTTACTGTGTTTATGCGTCCTTTGCACCGCCACTGTGAACTGTCTCGTATAATGTTAATGTTACGTATTTAGGGCCCAGCAAGATCCCAACGTATCCCCCACTCCGTATGTCTCTTGTCTCTCTCTCCTCCCCACGTGTTGACCGACCGAACGCACACTCTAAAAACAGAGCTGCATCAGCTGATCACATCTCGCGATAACGCCGCAATCTCTGTGAATGTGTGGATTATCGCGGGATTACGGTGATCTCGGACTTTGCCATGCTGGTCGGGTCATTATGGAGCTGTGGTTTATTATTTGGAGATAATAGATTGATTAGATTAGGGGTTATCAATAAATACAAGGATCCCCAATTCAAAGACTCATGATATAAAACCGCAATTTCTCTGTATAAGACTATGACATAAAAACATTAACAAACATTACTGTATTCTTTAAAAATTATCAGGTTATCAATGTACCCCATATCGATAGACAGAACGGAATAGAATGGATTTATAAATTATGGTTTTAGTAAGATTATGTTAAAGCATAAAGAAAGAAACACATAATGACATTACATGCTTGTTAGGAAAGAAACTGAACTTTGCCCCAAGACTGGTTCACTTAAATTTACTGCATGTTTGTCACATTAAAAAGACCAGTCTGCTCTGTGTAACAGCTTTTGTGCTGTTGATATGAAATGTCAGGCAAATTTCTTTTACAGTATTTAATTTTTTCAAAATTTTTGCATTATTGTGCATGCAGTTTTATGACATTATAAACTACATTAACACATCCAGGACCTCTGTCCTGGGGATATGGATTACAAATTATTGTATTGTTAACAATTTTCAGTTTCTTGGAGCGAGAATTACATTACATTTTTTTTATCTACTTATTTGACACTCAGTGAAACAGCATCTGCGAACTTGCATAATATAACCCCAACAAGTTCTACTAAAGAAAAAACTACATTTTGGATGGCCCGAGGGTGAGTAAACCAACAGCAATTTACATTTTTGGTTTAACTATCCCTGTAAAAAAGGTGGTCAATCATCATACTCCTGTTATGTGTCATATACATCTTGATCTAAAGCTTGATGTCCATATAATATTTAATAATAAGGATAATGGGGACACAAAGTGACAACTAAGAGTTGGGCTTAGTTGAGTATATTGTAATGTGTTTTTTCCTGCTGTCTTAAGCAGAATTAAATTGGTTTTACATAGGATTTCAACATACTATTTAAAATTTGCTCTTTTCAAATCAAGCAATTTCAACCTTTTAGAAGTTATAACAATTCACAACTTGTCACAATTTAAAATTCTAGGTTAAAATGATCTGCATAGATAATATGATTAAAACAATTTAAGGTAGTTAAAGGCGGGGTGCACAATTATTGAGAAACACTTTTGGAAAGGGAGTCGGCCGAGTAAAACACACTTGTAGCCAATCGGCAGTAAGGTGCGTGTCTACTAACCGACATCGTTGCCTGGTTGCTTGTGTGTGGGGCGGGTCTATCAAAAGATGGTCCAGATTCTATTGGGGTAGGGGTGTGTTTGTTAAGGTGATTTCAAATGTCAACATTGGCTTTCAGAGATCATGCACCACACCTTTAAGAGATTTTTATATATTTTAATTTTATATATTTTCATTCTCACCCACAGCCTCAAACCAACCCTATGACACCAAGATAATATGGACGGTTAAATGAATAGATTGTTAATCCATTGCGCTTTTCAAGTGGGTTTAAATCCTCTTGTCAAATGTTTTTCTTAGTGTCTTTGACTAGTGTTGTAGTTCTGGAGACCGGTCCCAAGATCACTTTATAAAGGTCTTGGTGTCGTCTTGGAATCGACCGCTTTTTTTACTCGGTCTCGTCTCGGTCTCAGACAGAGAGGACTCTGAATTTTATTTCAACACCGGTCAAGACCACAACTGATGGCACACCACAATTTTTTTTTATATTAATTTTATGCAGTTTATTCAGGTTTGGCATATGAAATTGGAATTTTAAAGCATTGTTTAAGTTTCTCCCAATGACAATGTTTCTAATTTTATTACTAAAAACACCTGCATTGTGTTTAAGTGGATGGCAAGCCATGGAAAGACAGTTCAGATTTAATGGTTAAGTTGATTTCAGCTCTTTAGTGTTTGTTCACTTTTTTGTGCTTATAAACAAAGATAAATTCCCACATATCTGCAATGCCTTTGATTATTTTATCAACTTCTCTGATGGCATACACAAATACGCACGCACGCGCACACACACAGACAAGAAGCGCCTAATCATATGCATTCCACATTTTATCATAAGTGTTTTAATGCAGTGACTTGCACTGGTCTTGGTCTTGACCCTTTAAAGTCTTGTTCTTGTCTCGACCTGTCTTGGTCATGACTTAGTCTCGGTTTAGGTGATCTTGACTACAACACTATGTCTTTCTGTAAACACATACAACATGGCTACTGAATAAATCTCTTAGCATTTAAAAATGACTTTTTCACATAAGTGCTTAAAGTTGCCAAATAATGCACTGAAATCCTATATTAAATTGTTCTTTGATATATACATAGAAGGTATGTGACTTTATTAAGTTAAAAAATGATCCAAAATGTCCATTTACAACCCTAGGATTTGTCCTTTGAATGAAATGTTCTATTTTTGCCCTATTTGGAAGTCATGAATAATAATGTTGAGCTCTGCTCTGATTGGCTCTGCACTGCTTTCTCTAATGGCGCTTTTCCATTGCCTAGTACTCCACGGTTTGGTTTAGGTCAGGTCGGGTCAGCTCACCTCACTTTGGTTTGGTTAGCTTTTCCATCGAGTTTAGTAACACTTCGCAGTGGGAGGGATGATCAGTCCGCCACAAAATCAAAATCAACCACCACAAAGATGTTTGCACATCGCGTTTATCACTACCTCTGTCTCACATGACAGTTTCTGTTCAAACACCTGTTGGGTTGTCAGTCGACGCGCTCCGCGGAGCCTCATTTAAGTTGCATATACACATTTAATGCGCATGTGACGATTCTCTAAGACCAATCAGTGATCTGCTGTGTTTTCGGGTCACATTTGGTATCAGCTCGGATTGCTTGGAACCCCAACTAAGGTGGTACCAAAAAAAGTATCAGGTACTACGTAATGCACCCAGTGGAAAGCTCCCAAAAGTAAGCCGACCCGACCCAAACTAAACCAAACCGTGGGGTACTATGCAATGGAAAAGCGCCATAAGGCTCATGCCAGTAGCTCACATTAGTAAATATGTTGGGGCGTACATCTCGACTGTTACATCACAGTCTGTTTTATGTTGAGATTGGCCTGTTTTCCAGCAGTCTTTTGCATGCACAATGTTTAAATAATGAGGAAATAAACCCATGTGAGGCTCACAAAATGTCATTACAAAACTCTTATTAGCATCTAAGTAAATACAGTTTTGTATTCTATGGCAACATACTGTTCTTTGCCTCTTTAACCACAAATAATGAGGGATTTATGTTAACTGTCAAGGAATAATCAACTGCACAGCATGTTAACAGGGTTGAGGGAAACTTTTATTACGAACACTGGTATAATTTAATTGCCATGTTATACATGTACAGCAACTAACCGCTTTACAAAAAAAGCAAGTAATACAATATCACATATATTTACACTTGTATTTATATACCTTCCAATTTTACACAAACATATTTACAAGTGACAAATACATTGTTTACAGATGATCAATGCAATTAAAATGTGGCAAAAATGCGTCAGACAAACAAATCTTGAATTATATAAAATAAACCTTTTTAGTCTGTTTATGATGAACAAGAAAATTCAATCACATATGTAATTTAAAAGGCTTAGGGGCATGTTATGAGTTATTGAAGTAACAAGATATCAGACATACAGAGAATACATCTGATTTAGTCAGTTTTAATTGGCAACAGCAATGCAACATGTCAGATTTAAATATAAAGGAGTTATATTTTGGTTTTTTAAAGTAATAAATGCAAAATAATAAAATCTTACACGTCTCATTTGGGTCACTGATGTTCCTTCATATTATCGGTTTTGAAAACACACCTTTAAATTTGACACAGATTAATATTAAACATATAAATCAGGAAAAAAACATATTAATCCTATTTCAAGTTTTGCTTTTGATAAAACGTATGGCATTGTGAAATCTGCTGTTATTAGTATATTTTACCATAATATTTAGTGCACTAAAATGATCATACAAAATTTAGAGAAACATAAGTGTTTGAATCTTAATGGTAGTAAAGTTGTAAAACAAACATTAAAGTAAAAATAAATCCACAAATGAAACAGAAAAGACAACATTGATTTGGTCCCAATTCCAAGAGTAAAACATGAAACTCTGGTAACTCTTTCGGAAACAAAGCTAAAATTAAATCCCACATTTGCCATCCTCTTTAATTTGTTAGGTACCCTTCTTTAGTAATGCAAGATTCCCTTTCATAAGTATTTCCGCATGAAGCAGCAAACACATCATGCCATTTACTCCCCCCCTCCATTAAAAACAACAAAAAATTAATAAATGACATTCATAAACATTAATGGGTTCGTTACCAGGACCACAACCATTACCTTTTAGTTTCGACTGGTCGTTGAATGCAGAAGACAGATATTGCACACAAAAACACCCAAGGCCATTGTACTTGTCAACTTTAAATGGCAAATTTTTGTTAAATTTTGCAAAAATAAAAACGCTCTCGCTTTAATTTCACAATAACAGATTAGTGGCTGTGTGAGATAACCATGTGTTACAAGCTACGTGAAAACTGTAAGGAAGAAATTCGTTTAAAGTATATAACACATACAGACAGACAAAAATATATGGAGTTCACAACAGTTTCTTCTCACAATATTGCAAACTAGTCTTTGGTGCAATGTTACCATGTCAGTGTTTTGTGGGATTTGGAGACTTTAGTGAGAAACAAATGTGGGAAATTGGAAAGTAAAAATGCACGGATATTTCCAGATCACACATTTTAATTATGTGCAATTTCAAAACCCATAGTGTTCAACAAAAAACATATTGCACCACTGTGAGACGCAAAAACGTTCATTTTAATGCCAATTGTGTTTGAAGGGGAACATTTTTGGAAATGTCACACCTGATGGCACTCTGTAATCTACATTACATCAACCAATTGTATTTGTAAACAAAGCATAATTTTTATGATAAAGATAGGACGGAAAACTACACGGACTCATCCTTTGCTCTTCTTTAATCTTGTTTTGACGACTGATGACATAACAACGACTGCAAAGAAATACCTTCATGTGATTTCTAAAAGGATTATCTACATTTACAGAATAAATATTTAGATGTTGCAGGATGATTTTTTTATATTCAATTAGTCACATGGTACTGTTTAGACCATAGTAACGTACGGTTACTGTATATGTTAAAGCCGCAACACTTTTTTTTTCATAATTAGTACCTGTTTTCCCTTCCTTAATGAGGTCTTGCCTATTTGACAAACCATACACAGCTCAGAACCCTGACAAAGGCACACAATGGATAAAATCAGAACCCAAAACATATGATCGTTATTGTCGTCGATAGTATAGTACACGCGTAAGCTTTCCGTGTATACATCTGGTTGGGATCATAAAGACGACCAGATTTGAAACCTGTAAATATCAGGTTCTCTACGACAGGCTGTTCATCCATCCTAAACGTGGGTCCAAGACTATATGGAAAAGGCAGGTCATGCCGGGCCAGAATAATGAGGCTGCAAGTCTCCACACAGTTAAAATTGGTCATCCGTATGCTGTAGTGGTTGATTCAGTCAGTTTCTCATTCATGTTTCTTTTAATAAAAGATACGTTTGTGCAAGTTGCAAGATGAAGAAAGGATGCCTCTTCTTGGTGCACGTTCAAAATGGTTCGGGAGCTCGAAGCGAACAGAGATGCGCATACGCGCCAAATCTTGCGTTTAAATGTGGTCGGTCCCAAAACGGATTCAGTTTTTGACGGTGTTAAGTGCAACGCGAAGCGTTTCGGTGCAATCTCCGAGTTTGTTCATACTCCCCTTCGTGAATTTATCCGAGTGTGGCGAGCTTCAGTTAAACTTGTGTCCTTCCTCAGGACATCAATGCAGGAACGGTGTTAAACCGGACAGCAGAAAACAAAACGGATTCGTGGAGATGCACAATAGCCACGAAGGATTCCTCAAGATCTCAGACGATCTTTTTAATGCTTGACCGTCTGAAGCTGCCTGCACTGCGTTGCTTTTGCACCTGGCTGGCTGACCCATGCCGTGCTCGCCCACTGGACGAGAGACTTGAAGTGGGCGAAATCTCAACGTTCTCCTTGTCAATACCTGTAAAAAAAGTAACCACTGTTATGTTAACCATTATAAGATAACTCATAAAAATAAATCAATTACTTTCAAATTGATATTATCCATTACATAAATGTACAACTTTAAAGGCGGGGTGCATGATTTATGAAAAACACTTTGGAAAAGGGAGTCGGGCCGAATACCAAATCACACTTGTTGTTGGGTCTTTCAAAAGAAGGTCCAGATTCTATAGTGGTGGGGCGTGTTTGTTTAGGTGATTTCAAATACAACATTGGCTTTCAGAGATCATGCACCCCTCCTTTAAGTTATTAAGTCTTACAAATCTGGCTGCAAGTTTAGTAAATACAAATATTGAACAGTAGGGGTCTCAATGCACAAACTTATCACTAAGGGAAAGCTACAAATGTAACAGTTAAAGAGATAGTTCACTTATGCTGTTGTCTTTCTTTGTTCTTCAAAGCCCTAATGCAGATTTTGAAGTGTTGTTTTGGTTACTGCGGGAGTGAATGGCGACCAAGACGGTCACTTTCTACTTCCAAAGTATCAGAAAGCACTTAAAAGGACCCAAAAGTGTTAAATACACTCCACTTGATTTGTGCTATGCAACTTAAGTGTCTCAGTTGTTACACATTGCACTGAAAGAGGCACAGGTCTATGGAAGCATATTGGTAGCAAATTTCAACTTAGAATGTAATAATGCAATATGGCCATGCATTATGTAAAATGGCAATGCATTTTTATGTTTAAATTAAAATTTCCATGCAATCGATGTGCAAAAAGAAAATTCAAATTCAATATATTGATTTACATTTGCCATTTCCTACAGTCCTGTTTGTAAAAGGCATTTTGTATGCTTTTAAGTTGCAAAATTAAATTGAAAATGATGCGTTTTAAAAAAACGTCTCACTGAATTGTCTGCATTATGGGGCGCTGACACCTATTGGCCAAATAATGGATTATATTTTAGTTTACTTTTCACTAAACCTTTTTGTATCCATTCAGGACACTTTAAAAACAAATATACAGCATGAATGGAGTGGAGTTGCTTTAACAGTCCCATAGAAACCAGAAAATCACATAAAAAATTGTTGGGTTCTGAAGAAAAAAGAAAGACATAAGGGATAAAATTGCATGAGGGTGAGTAAATAATGAAAAAGTTTTCAGTTTTGGGTGAACCATCCCTTTAAGTCTAGCTATAGAACGCATTGTCTACTGTTTGAATGTAAAAGAAATTGGTCTGTATTACCAGCAAGTTTACATAAACCATGTAACAATAACAGTGATGATAAAATAAAAACAGTTAAAATGCTTGTCACACTACACTTAGGTCATTTTCAATCCTGGGTTATAACAAAGATACTAAACATTAAGATCAAGTTGCGCCACTGGAATTTATATGAATGGGGGAGATCGCAATGATCAGAATGGCCGCTCTTGTCCCGCCTCCCAGTAAAAAGAGCCAATCACCACTCACTCTGAGAGAGGGACTTTGCGCATGCACAGAATCTGCAGGTCATGTTGTTGTTTAGCAACAAAAGGCAGCCAATCATAAACTTCCTCATGGCTTGCCTCATTAATTAAATAAACACAGATGCTTTCACACATATTTCAAACAGAAAAATCCCTCTGTTACTTGTATCGTTTCAATAAAACACGAGTGGTAAAACCCAGTATTAAAAATGACACCTCAAGTGTGAAAAGCCCACATTGATGCTTTTCAAACTGCAAATGTAATGTCCTGTCATATTACGGAGCAGCTGTCTCTCCGAGTGTTTGGTTAACACCAGGCCCTTCTGATCTTATTATCACACTTCCTGTCCTTTAATCTGATACTTTATTCTCATTACTCAAGCAAGTCTACAATAAACAACCCTCTAACCGATCAGCTGCGAATGGCAACAACTGCTGTTTTCACACATTGGTGGTCAATGAGTACCTGGGAGGGCGAGGTGAGGTGGGAATACGGCCGACTTAGAGCAAGGCAGACAGGCTTCGAACGGAGAAAGTAGAAAAGAAAAAAAGAAAAGACATGAGTGACACGTCCACAACTCAAAAGAGGACAGGAAGGACAGATGAATGGAAGAAACAGGAAATCAAAATAAAAATGGCAGCTCATAGAAAAATCTGACTTGCTTTAATTGTAACGGCTAACAATGGCGTTCTTCTATACCAGGGGTGTCAAACTCAAGGCCCGCGGGCCAAATCCGGCCCGCCCCCTCATTTCATCTGGCCCGCGAGAGTTTACAAATTATGTTAATTATGTGGCCCGCAAGAGTTTACAGATTATTTTAATGTTATTATAAGTTTTATTTTTTGCAGGTTATTTCCAACATTGATTTTATTAGCAGCCACCAAAACTAATTTTTGTCCCGCCAAAGTCTTTTTGTAATGTAATTATAGTGATAATGTTGATGATTGCATGAGAGAGAACGAGCAGTGCCCCGCACGCGCACACTACTAGAGTGGGCGTGTCTGAATGCGAACGCTGCAGCCTCCGGAAGTCGCATATCCAGGCTGCATACGTCATCAAGACTGTCTTGTTTCAGAATATTAGCAATTATAAAGTTAAATATAATTTTTTGTTTATAGTAAATTGTTGTAATATGCGTATGACTTGCGAATGTAATGGTGAGTTAACTTGAATAAACCAGGCTTGATGACGCTGCCTATGCGACCTCCGCAGGCTGCAGCCTTTGGAAACGGACAGTATCTGCTCGTTCTTTCTCTCCCTCTCTCGTGCACGCTCACGCGGATCCAGCGAGAAAATGTTTTCCGTCTCGTGTACAGAAATGTTTCGCGATGTCCAGCTGGGATTAGTTTACAACGCGTCTATTCCCGCTAAATACGCGAACTAATGACTCATCTGAACCGATTACGTTTAATAAACGATTGAAACTATTGATCTGTAGCCTACAACACTGAACTCATGAGACGTCAGTCAATCAGTCAGACACTCAAAGCCAGGTAAAAAAAAATCACAGCTTTTTTTAAAGAGGGCAAGAAATGACAAGCCAGAGTATATGTGTCTAATAAATGCATAGGCCTATTGTGGTGGAGATTGTAAAACTCTTTATTAGTATCTTAAAATGCCTCTCATTTTCTGACCTGCACAATGAAGGATAACAGAACATTTTGAGTGCACTCACATACTACATGTGTTTTTGTTACCACAATTATTTTTTAAATAATCTATTCTGTACTCTATACACTTTGTCATTATTTGCCTGGGCTTCTACTTTCAAAGCTAGATATTAATTGAGGTATTTAAAAAAACCAATAGTAAGCAAATGCAGAGAAAACTATGCAATGTAACGTAATAAAAGAGTTGATACATTCATATAGTCATTCAAATACAACCGGCCCTTTGAGATTAACCGTAATGCTGATGTGGCCCGGGATGAAATTGAGTTTGACACCCCTGTTCTATACAGTGAAGCTAAGCAGCTGTTATTATTAGGACTGGGCGGTGTATTCAAAATTCACAAAGTATTATATTTATAATTGTATATTATACATCTGTATTAGGGTCAATGATGTGACATTAATTATTTTATGTCCGTATGGTTCAATTAAATGTAAAAGGGTTCAAATTTCAAAATAAATTTGTAGATTACTTGCATACATTGTGTTTTTTAAGGACCAATTATTAAATTTCTGGTTTAATTTCATTTTGAAAGAATATTTTGGGGAAAATTACAAAAATGTCAATGTGGTGTAACCGGTCTGTGTCAATTGGTGTAACTAGTATTTTTTTGAATGAAAATATAAATACATTCATTAAAAATGTGTAAAAAAATATAATCATTTAGTTTAGTGTAATATGATTTTTTTACATTTATTTTTACATCATTTGTCAAAGATTATTTAGAAAACAGAGCTGTTTTCAGCATATGTCAGGACAAATATTACAAAAACGCATAAAAATTTACATTTAGAAATAACTAATAAAATTATTAGTGTTTTAATGATTATGCTTACATGCCATCAAGGTGGATAAAATATTTAATATTTCTCATTCTTTGGCGCAATTAGCATTTACACCATTTGACATTTTCAGGTCCATTCAGTCTTAACTTTCATAAAAAT
This sequence comes from Paramisgurnus dabryanus, assembly GCF_030506205.2. NCBI lineage: Eukaryota > Metazoa > Chordata > Actinopteri > Cypriniformes > Cobitidae > Paramisgurnus > Paramisgurnus dabryanus. The sequence goes on along the minus strand of NC_133344.1, from coordinate 20,207,721 downwards.
GGTGCAAATGTCATTTTTTATTGCATAAATTTTACATAAATACACCATGTGCATTGAAATAAACCTGATGCATGCTTTTTAAACAAGTTTTAATTTTTTTTTAAGAATTTCTCATCTTACCAAGCTGTTTTTGTTACTCACCCATTAACAAAGATGGTATCATCGGATGCACACACGGTGTCACGGTTACACGCCTAGTCTGTTTGTTTATCAGTCTGGTTAATGGCTAAATTGATCTCTGGAACAAATACCTTGTCAAAAATAAAATGTTTCGGTTTCATAAAGACGAGGGGGGTTTATTCATTTCAATGAATAAATTAACTTATTTGGTCAATAAATCTTTGCACGTCATCTGTCCTATATTCAAATGCATCAAAATTCAAGGTAACCTATTCTCTCTCTTCTACTTTTTTTTTAACACGCAATAATATGAATAGAATGAATTAAACATTTATTAATATCTACTTTGTTATGTGGTCAAAATGATTGCTCTGACATCTATATACAACTATATATTTATACACTTGTGGCCAGTGACTTCTTTTTCGAGGGCGCATGATGCAAAGCTTGTCACAACATGTATTTAGCCCGACATGTGTGTGGTTTGTCATTTCAAAAAATGTGTTCGCCACATCATGTGAACCATGTGCATTATGCGTCTTATCTATCTATCTATCTATCTATCTATCTATCTATCTATCTATCTATCTATCTATCTATCTATCTATCTATCTATCTATCTATCTATCTATCTATCTGTCTATCTATCTACCTGTCTATCTATCTATGCATCTTAAAAAGTAAAAACATTAAGATCTAATTTTGGTTACATTGCCCAGCCCTAATCAATATTAGCTAAAAATGCAGATTAAATTCATATCACAGAAGAGAAATTAGTGAGTAGGAATGTGACTTAAAATGTTTTTAAATATAGGGGTGCTTTCTGGATCCTCAATTGTCTTAAGTTACATGAAAATACCTCCTTTAAGAATGTACCCCTTATTGGCCAATTAAAACTGAATAGTATCACACTGCCACCACTGAAAGAAAGTAAAGACAAGAAATAGGCACTTAAATAAGTTACCACAGTTCGCAAACTATAGAACTGGACATTAATTGCCCAACACAGCTCTATAGTTTAGGTTTGTACCAGCTGATTTCGGTGGCACCTCCTCTGTGCTTCGCGGATGGGTGAGAGTTGGGGACCGTCTATAAACTATAGGGCCCTCTGAATCGACAGCACAATCCCAATGAAAAGGAGACAGAATGCAGTGAGGTTAATGAAGATACAAATGCAAAGCAAAGGTGTAAAATGCACACACACCCTGTCAAAGCCCTGTACATTATAGCCTAACATCAAGCTTGAGAAAAGTTGCGTGTGAAATGCGTGCGCGTCTGACAAAACGAAGATTTGGGTTTGAGATATAAAAGCAGAGAGAAAAGCTCTTACAACCACAATTGCTTACATGGTGAAGTGATAGTGAAGAATTAGTGCACTGTCTAGTTTGGGTGAGTCAACCATTTTTAATGATTTTTGTGAAACAGGCCTTGTGTTTAAAAACTAAATTCTTTTTAGTGATGTAAAATAGTAATAAATGATGGGAGTTGCAATGTTAGTCACAACGCTGTGTGTTAAAATTGTGTTTTATATCACTCGTTACTAATCCTGTTTATATAAGCAGGTGTGAGTAGCTTGTGAAAATGTATATGGTTAAGTGAACAAATACATTTGTAAACACGTGTATGTACAATTTAGTAAATGACTTAACCTGTGCTAACACGCTGCAATACATGACGTGAGGACTAACCTGGTGAGTGTTGTGAGGTGGCGAGTGATGTCATAGAGTTGGACAGGTTAAGGTTGGCTGTGATGCTGAGCTGGCTCTGGACGGTGGGCGGATATGGGGAGGTGGGTGTGCGCAGCGACTCTTCCCCTCCTTCCTCCTCAATGCCAGGAATGTAGGTGTCAATCAAAGCATCCAAGAACTTGACCACTAATTCAGCATAGTCAGGAATTTGAGTTTGCTGTTGGGAAGAGAGCAAAAAAAGGACCAACGGGCCTAAATACATGACTGACATGACGTGTCACTCAATACCATCAGGATTTCTGTGGTCAAAACAAGTAACATTTATTCTAACATTTTATTGTCTGTCAGCAGCACCTTAAAATTATGGATCCTTGAGGATTCAAGCATGGATGCATAAGCAATAAACCCCCTGCCAATATTTCAGCACATGGCTGAACTATGGGCGTAGGAAGATGTTTAGGGAGGCCGTTTTGGTCAATAAAATCGGAGATGCCACAAAGGAAGCGCAAAGAGCTGAATTTTTTTGGGAAAAACAAGGTTTATAGCCGCAGTTAATCATACCTTTGAGAAGGGCCCAGCGAACCTCCATAGTCCATTGAAACCAAAACCTGTGTGAGAGAGAGATGGACAGCAATGGAAAAGACAGTAAGGGAGAGACCGCTTTTTTAAAACACTTTTGGTGGGATTGCATTTGCAAAGAACATATATCTGAAGGTAAAGAAACGCCTGGAGGGAGTGGGTGAAAGTTTACTCTGTAAGCAGGACGGCTGGTACTGTGGAGGGGACTCCTCGTGATAGACCACGTTCTGAATGATGCCATGGACCGGATTCAGGAGGTTCGGGTCCTGGCACATGGAAAGGACGGTGCTGATTTTGGAGTCCAGCAGGTTGTGGCTAGAGCGAAAGAGATACCGGAAGAGTAAACTATTTGATACAAAAGTGAATTCAAAAAGCAGGGCGTATGACAGTAAAAACCCTGCACAACACTAAGCATTAACTAAGTAGAGACTCCATTTTTTTTATTAAATGATATCCTACTCTGCAAAATCTGATGCCAGTTTTGCATTTTGCAAATGCAAATGAGTAAACGGGTCTCACAGGTTTAAGGCATTGGATATAGTTTGAATAAACAACATATTTTCATCGACAATTTTATTAGGGGTGCATTAGATTCGATGCATCGATAGGAGAAGCCTGATTCAACTACCAATCTCACAGTCAAATCGTCGCAGATGTGTTATGAAATGAAGATCATTCAATTTTGGCCATATATAGGTGCACACATTATCTGATTTCACATATAACAGCTTTCTCCCAATATATTAATATACAGCATATTATTATAATGCTGCAAATAATTTGTGAAGTAGTAGCTTTCAATAAATATTTTTAAAATGCGTTAATAAATCCAACAACCCCTGTGACCGGTCGACACGTCCATAAGAGGTTCCTATGTTAATAAACCATTGCCTCTTTGTTTCTATATTTAAAAGACAAAGCTGGCAATTCTGGCAATACTTTCATTCTTTTAATAATTTCTTTATTTTATTTAATTTATAAATCACTCTGGGTTATCTGATTTATCTATTTGGCTTGCGTTTTGTTTCTGTGCACTTGAGGCATTTTGCATGTTTGTTCTGGACGTTGTTACTTCTAACCTTATTTTTTTTAAAATTGCATTTATTATAAACGTAAATTCTGATCTAATTTAAGTGTGTACATTTTGGATTGCTTTTTATTCTATCGATGTTGCGCTTTTGCGTGCTGGCCATGCTTGCGCATGTAATTTAGCCGAACGGGATAGGTGCTCTGCGTCTAAACATTAAAATACTGATTTTTTTGATGAGTATAAGTTTTTAAAATGTATTTAAAACAGAGTGGTTCTCTTGTCAAAAGTAAACTACAAAACAGGTAAGCAGTTTCTCTAAATTTCAGTGATGACATGGAAAATATCTGCACCGAACCTATATTTATGCCTGACATGACTGTCTTTCTTGTGATTTAATATTATGGTCGGTGTTCACTTTCAAATGATAGCAAAGAGATTCGTGAAATAAATAATATCATCAGGTCTTTCTGTATCTAAAGTGAATACAGAGATGATCAAAGTCAAAGCAAGCAAGCAGGTATTTCTGTGCTAAATAACAATGCATAGTGTCTATAAAATCATTAATTTCAGTGTTTTTCTTGTTATAAATTAACGTTTATTGAATTGTTTATAAAGCTTAGTTTTTATCATTTACAGTAACAATCACAAATTATTTGTCATTTCTCATTTGTCGTTTTTTTGGGCATGACTGCTTTGACGCGCTAAATCTCCAATTTAAATAAAAACACTGAATTGTAGCCGGGGTTTCCAAGGCAGGATCACCTTTGTTATTTTTTTAGGTTAAGTTATCAAAATGTTTTTTGTGTGATGTTCTGTAGATCGTGGCTTTAAAATGTTATGATGAATAATTAAACAAATGTTGGCTTACATTTTACAAAAAAAAAAAAAAAAATTATATATATATAAAATAAAAATATATGTGACCTGATCCAGCAAAATGAGTCACAGTGACCCAAATTTCAAAATTGAGATTTTGGTATCAGTGGAAAGAGGAGATAATAAGCTTTCAAATGATATCCTAGTGAAAGTCATACCTTGAATGGTTTTAAAGATATAGACATTTGAATTAAGGTTGTCTGTCTTCTTTTTCCAACTGAAAACCTGAGAAAAACGCCTTTAAAGTTTTTTGCCCCTTTTTTGTAGATATCTTTCAAAATCCATTGCATTTTTAAAGGGATAAACAATTTATTTTACAGCTTAATTTGACCAAAGACATTAATATAAATGCTATTACAGTAAACCAAGAAACAAGCTTATAAATCAAACAGAATGATGTTTATTGAAAATGTGAAGTAAAGGTTTCTGTGATGGTTGGGGTTTGAGTTAGGGGAAGGGAATAGAACATGGAAACCAGAATGTGTGTGTGTGTGTGTGTGTGTGTGTGTGTGTGTGTGTGTTCGCGTGTGTGCGTGTTCGCGTGTGCGCGTGCGTGTTCGCGTGTGCGCGTGCGTGTTCGCGTGTGCGCGCGCGTGTGTGAGAGAAAATGAGAGAGACAGAGAGACAAGCAAAAAGAAAACAAATAATGCTTGCCTATGCAATCATATCTTTGTGTAGGCTAGTTAACAATAACAGTGTAAACAATTCAAAAAGGAGTTAAATAGGAGAGTAGTGTGCTGCGAGACTGACAAGAGGATGGCTGGACCAATCAGGTGCCCCGGGGTTTCCCATTGACAAACGATCAGCGTTTATGAAGATTTCTGATTGGCTCTAAAACAACGTGTAACACCATATTTGGAGAGATAGTGACGTTTCAGGGGATCCCCGGAATGCTCGGAGGTGACGAGAGTATTTGAGAAAAGCAATTTCCAGCGGATTAAGTAAAACTGTTTCAACTTTAATAGTCATTTAAACACCTTTACTCAATTATTTGGACTACGAAACTTTGGGAGATTATGTTTTAATGTCTGTTCTTTGAAATTAGCTAAAAATATTTTTTTTGATAATTTCATTGTTTTTCCACATTATCGGCTCATATCTTAAAATAGAACGTTGCGACTTCCGACTCATTTCGGCAGATCGGGTCACATATATATAAAAATAAATGCATCGTCAGTTTTATCTTCGTTTTATCTATGTTTGCACACAAATATAGATGATTCGACTATCGGTCGACTTTGGAAAGATTCGACAATTCTGATTCGAATATGTAAATCCTTAGTCGAGGACACCCCTAAATTTTATATTAATTTGCTAGTAGACTGTATTAGGGGTGTAAGAAAATATTGATACATGTGAGTATCATTTGTTTGGCAATACTGTATCAAATCTCAAAAAAAAAAAAAAAAAAACGATTCATGGCAGTTTTAATACAAGTTATTTTAGGCTATTGAAACACAAACAACAGATCTATATGTGTGCGCTCTTTCTGTTTCTGTGTGTGAGGAGGATGCAAGTCGCACAACCGCTGTTTATTAAGCTTGTGAGCATTGTTGCTACGTTATTGGCCTTAAATACATATATGCGTCATTAAAATTCCCGTCTTTGCAAGTATCCTCATAAACACGACCATTTAGAGAA
>NC_133344.1:19176751-19221587 GCF_030506205.2 Paramisgurnus dabryanus | reverse complement strand
AACGGTGTTATAACGGAGGAAACTGTAATTTATTTGATTACTTGTTACTGAAAAAAATAACACCGTTAGTAACGCTGTTTATTTATAACGCCGTTATTACCATCACTGATTAAATTACATCTTGAAGCAAATGCCAAATCCAACCCCAAACCACTGGTCATACGTCCAAATGGTTCTTTGAACCTTTGCCCATGTTTAGCATGAGGAATCCAACTCTTTAACTGTGTTAATAAGACAGAATGCATTAATGTCATTAGATACCCCCTTTTTAAAATTTTTATGTTCTTGGAGGCTTAGCTCAGAAATGTTACATTTACACCCATTAATGTCATAATGTAAAAAATTGCATTATTTTAATAATATACCTATATTTATTGGAAACTGTCAGACACTTCTTAATCAACTTATTATTAATATTTTATTCTTTAATTTTGTTGAAGTAATGTAGGTAAATTATTTTTACTTGTATCATAGGTAAAGAACTGCAGTGATTATCCTGGGAGCTTTGAGGTGTTTTACGTCATGCAATTTTGATATTTCTCTCATATAAACAATGTTGTCTGGTGATAACTAACTATAACCACTTAAGGTTCCTCTTTAAAGAGGTATAAACCCTCTACATTCCTTAACCAGCTAATCACTGTCTTAACAAAATTGGTGGATTACAATATCAAAAATCAGTTTGTGCTTTTAGAAAATGTTCAGAAATGTTAAATAATCTAATGTGTTGATACTGTGAACTGTATATTGTGTACATACAAAACTCTAAAATTGGTGCTAAAAGGACTCCAGTTCATCGTGTGGAATGGGAAACATCACTTTTATAAAAGATTTTGTCATTTCTGGCTTTCCAGGACTTCAGCCTCAATATTATGGCATTGTCTCAGCAGTCCTGTTTTTTGTTTATGTGTGTACACTGATGGGAAATGCTGTATTTATAACATTATTTGTATTATCTAAGAGCCTCCAAAAGCCTGTGTATTACTGCATTGTAAATCTTGCTGTGTGTGATGTACTCTTCAGCACCACTGCATTACCAAAGATAATCAGCAGGTATTGGTTTAAAGATGGATCCATTTCATTTTTGGGCTGCTTTCTTCAAATGTTTTTTGTGCATTATTTTGGTTCGGTCACTTCACGTCTGTTGTCAGTTATGGCTATAGATCGCTATGCAGCCATATGTTTACCACTTCGATATCACAGCATTATGATGGACAGAAATGTTTTCATTTTGATCTTTGGCTCTTGGATTTTGGGTCTGGTGGGCCCACTGATGATAATCATAAGAGCTTACCCGCTTCCTTACTGTGCTGGAAACACTATTGTACATTGTTACTGTGACCATGTTTCCATTACAACACTGGCGTGTGCTGACAGAGAAGAGTATGGTTATCCTGCTTTTGTAAATGCAATGGTAGTGCTGCTGGGTTCACTTTCTATTATTGTTTTCTCTTACTGTGCTATCATTGTATCCGTTCTGCGTATATCGAGCGCTCAAGGAAGACTGAAGACTTTGTCCACCTGCAGTCCTCAGCTCATCATTATTGCTCTGTTTTTCTTACCCAGATGTTTTAATTATTTGTCTAGCAATATTAACATAAAGTTCAGTACTGATTTGCGATTGGTCATTATAATGATGTATAGCCTCTTGCCACCAATGATTAACCCATTTATTTATTGTTTAAGAACAGATGAGGTGAGAAAAGTCTTAGTGGCACGATTGCAAAGGACAAAAATAGGCGTTAAATCAAGAAGGCCATGATCCATATGTTATATGAGTTTATCTCATGGAAACACTCCACAAGGAAACACCTCAGACAGTTGGCCAGTGTCTGACATGATGTGTTTTGTTTAATGTGTACAGTATACAGTTTTGTACAGTATATGTTTTTGTTAATTTAATAACGGTTTAATCAACATCAACACACACATTTAGTGTGAGTCCTGTATATGTAAGGAGAGCACCAATGTAAATGTAACTGTTAGTTGCTTGTTTACTCAGTATGTTATGATACCTTTTAATAAATTGCTCTGAGGAAATGTATCTAATTGCAGATGTATTTTATTTGTATTATAAGAAAATGAAATAAATTACACTATTACCCACAATGCCATATTTTAGTGGTAAGCAAATTGCAACAAACCGATCATACGTCAGAACAACAAGGTGTTAAAAGCTGTTCACACTACAGATGATAATGTTATTAACGTTAAAAATAGTTCTTGAAAATATTTAAGACTATGACAAAAAACTATAAGGATTTCATCACTTCTGTAGTATTTTTTTTTCCAATGGATAAATTATATAATATTGACAGCAAATCAAATCCATTCAAATTTAAAGTGTTCATGTATTTGAAATAGCAAATGACACTGGAGAAACTCTTTTCTGAGATCTATAATGTAAAATTACCTCAGGTATCCAGCGTTGTTGCAATTGCGGTGAAAATAACTATATTTTTTAGTCTACTCCACTGACTATGCCAGTATAATATAGTATACTAATATATGGTCTTGTGTCTTTCTTTAGGAAAATGGGTTTGCGAGTAAAATGCAGCTTTCCCAGATTTTGTGACATTACAGTTGTCTTCTACAAAAGTTGTTAAACACATATGGCCAATAATTTTTTATTACAACACAATTTATTGTTATTTGTACATTAGCATTTTAAGCAACTTTAATTATGAATAATAGTAATATAAATAATATTGATAAATTGATCATAGCATGGGCCATCATGGCCAGCCATTTATTGATGCAGCTCAAAAAACTAAACATTTTAATAAAATGTGGATTGTAACCGGTCCGACTCATTTTCCTTCACTACTCCAGGGTTTCCCGCAGAAAATTTGTTAGTCAAGGTGGTAGGGTTGGGCGGGTGGGCGGGGCCAAAGGGCGTGGCAATCAAAGGGGCGGGGCGTATGCGTCATGATGAAAATTAAAATATTTTAATAAAATAAATAAATAAAATATTTATTTTGAAAACACTCAAATAAAACTTAATTTTGAAGAAACTATGACAAAAAATGAACACATACTAGATTATTAATGAATTTTAATGTTTTTAACAGATACCTCTAATGGGAATAGAAGTGTGATGAAGTGAAACTAAAGGGTTAATAAACACAAACTGAAGCAGATGTTGTAGAACGTCAGGCGAACGATGATAGATAGCGCAAAAATTGTAAAAACTGATTATTTCCCACTATTAATTACATTACCTTAAAGGAGTGTAACTGTAGCATGTAAATAATGCACATAAATAAAGTGAGCAAGAGCGCTCAACAATTATATCTCATCAACAGGCACGTGAAACCTTAGCAGGTTGCTCAAACAACAAAATCACCAGCTAACTTACTTTAAAATTAGAAGAACTACAGACTAATACAATAACAGGCTTGAATAACCCCAAAACATAAGTCCACTTACAGTTCTCACGGACACGTGTTTTATCAACTGGCTATCCTCCAGACATGACGGAGCACGTTTTTATCTCATTTCGGCCATGTGGCGCGCGTCCCCGCATGCGGTGTGATGCGCGTACGCGCTATTCTCCGAGATGAACTTGGCGGCCTTTTGTGCAGAAAAGTTAGTTAAGGCGGTAGGGTTTCCAAGCTTAGGCGGGCCGCCTTAACTGAAATATGCTGCGGGAAACCCTGTACTCCCTGCTGGTGGAATGATCTTTCTATAGGAGCCTGATCAGCCACAGCCTTCGCTATATATTTACATAATAACTTTTATGTTTATCTAACCTCTCCTGTTAGTAAGCAACCCCTGTGAAAGATGCTAAATCGTGTGTTGATCAATCGGAGACCACACAGAAACAACTCTGACACCTTGGAAAATCTTGTCTTCTCTCACATTGACTGCTGTAAAGCAGATGACCATAATACAGTTTTGATCATATGTCCCTGTGACCTCACAAAGCACATTTGGACACATTTGGGCACTTTGTGATTCCATTTTAATTTGAAAGTAATGTTATAGGACTATCATTTCTCTTTTTCATAAATGTAAAAACGTTCTCGTTATGCTTTTATTTTGTGATTTCTTTTCTTATTTAACTCAACTACCAACCAGTTCTCATGAAGTGAATGTAAATGGCCAAATTCCAATTTTGCGTGCATATAATGTAATATAATGTATATAATACACCTTTTCACTTGGGGCACATCTTTTTGTGTCATTTATATTGGTTTCTTAGGGGGGGGGGGGTTCTTTTCTTTAACATTGTCGCTTGGGTTTGGGAATAGAACAACGTTTTTACATAAAATGACATCCTAACCCCAATTCTAACCCCAACATCAAGCGACCATCATAAAAAAAACAGAAACATATTAAATGACACTTTAATGCAAATCTTAACCCCAAACCCAAGCGACAATGGTTTAAAAAATATAATCATCATACGCATGCAAAATTGGAATTTGATGAATGTTAGTTAGTTAGTTAGTTTCCTTTATTTGTTTTCCTTGGGAGAAATGTGGATTTGTACAGAGAGCCTACTGCATAAGATGTATTGCAACTTTTTACACTGTGTGCTATTTATAAGCAATCATGAGAATGCTGCAATTCCATTAATTAAAACACATAAAAAAACACAATAAGTACCACTTTTTGTTTTTGACATTTGATTGAATAAAAAAGCAATATTGAAATCAATAAACTAATGTTGTAACATACCATTTTTGGGCAGCTTCCCGGACAGGATTTAGATTATTCCAGGACTAGGCCTTAGTTGTGTTAGATTATATTAGTTTTAAGAAGGCCTAATTTTTACAAACATACCTTACAAAACATTACTGATGTGCATATTGAGACAAAACTATTGCAATTATATATTCTAAGATATGTCAGGGCCAGATGTTTTTTAAATGAAGGCAGCTCAAACATGCATTTACGATAAGCCCTATCTGGAAAAACCACCCCAATAAAATTGATTTTATCACAAGTAAAATAAAATAACAATTGGGGGGTATGACTGTACAAATATGCCATACTATGCTTACAGACAAATCTGACCATGTTTTAAGGAAAATACAAAGTAGGAGACAGAGTAATAATTTTTTCCAGCAACAAATATCAAATTTCAAGTACAAGATCCAGGGTCTGTGCTGCAGTATACCACTGTATTGCAATCTGTGCTGCTGCAGAATGAATTGAAACTTATCTGTAGCAAAAAGTCAAATATAATAAGCATTCAATTGACAGTCTGTCTGTTTATTGTTACTGAGACATATTACCATACAGTATGTAACAATGAGGGTTTATAACAGATATACAGTCTACAGTACAGTCATCCCAGTTGCAATAAGATATTAAACTTAAATCATCATGCGCACATTAGGATCATATCTTGAATCAAGCTTATAATAGCAATATTCCCACATCAAGCCATTATTTACTGTTTCACCTAATAGCATTTATCACAAAAGCATCTACAAAATGCTCTACTTTAAGTCTTAATAAACAAATGTTAGTAAGATAATTCATTTTGTGATTAAAGCAGATCTTTTGTAAAGCACTTTGCGAACTACATCTTTGATTTCAGCTGTGTTTAAAACGTAAATGATGGGATTTAACATTGGGGGAATCACAAATGAAAGAGATGTGCTGATTATTCTGTCATTAGGAGGGAGAGAAAACATTATTGCAGCAATGTAAGCACCTGAAATGGGGAGGAAAAAAGTTCCTACAAGCATCATGTGGCAAGCACAGGTCTTAAGGGCCTTAAACCGTCCTTTCCAGGATGTAATTTTACTTAAGGAAAGAAAAATGCATACATAGGAAAGGACTACAATGACCAGTGGTGCTATAACGTATAAAACTGTGACAACTATTGACAGTTGGTGATTGATACTGTTGTCATTACATGCTAACATATACACAGGTCCATGATCACAAAAAAAACTTTTTATCACATTGGATTTACACAATTTAAGTCGAGTGATCAAAATCACAAAAGTGCCTATCACAAATGTGTTAAATGCCCATAGAGCTGAATACATTAAAAGCATTACAGTATTATTCACAATGGTATGATATCTTAGAGGTAAGCAAATTGCAATGACACGATCAAATGATAGGGCAACTAGTGTTAAACACTGCATACCACTAAAGAAGAAAACAAAAAACATGTTGGCTAAACAAGCATCATAGGAGATGTACTGTGATTCAAAAACAAACATCCTCATCATGTTGGGAATCAGAGCGTTAGTTGCACCAATGTCGGCCAGAGCCAAATTAAACACACCAATATACTTTGGGCTGTGCAGACTCCGGTCAAGTGCTATAATGAGAAGAACTGTAGAGTTCCCAATTACAGCAATAATGTAAGTGCAAAATAAGAAAATATAATAATAGCGGCTGTATGGTATACCTGAAAGTCCAGTGATGAAAAAGTATTCAGGATGTGGAATGGTGATATTCTGGGAAAAATTGGCATTTATGGAATTCATGGTAAATTTGCATTTACATGTAGGTTTTTTCCAAAGCTGAAAAAAAATAAATACAAGAGCAAAACATTTACATGACACTAATTTCCAAATCCATTCTTTAAAAATGTACAAATTACTATTATTTACCTCAATGCTATTACTTACATAAGTTGTTGAATGTTTCTTGGCTTGACTTGATTTTAGTTGCTTCATTGAATTGTGTCCCTGTTTCAATGTTTTTGTCTTATATATAGTGACACTCTCATAAAGGAACATGATTGAAACTCCACCTTTTTTCCTTTCATCCTTTTGATTGGTTTTAATTACTTATTTAGTTAGTAGTTAACATTGTTGCTTCTAATAATTTAACTTAACTTCAAAAAGTTATGTTTATGAGATCGAAAGTGATTTAATATGCAAATGTAATGTTTCTTGATGTCCATGTGAAATTAAGAGTAGCACAGAACATGTATGCAGCTTTTTAAGTCACATAACATTAGGCCCATCTCTCTGTGCAATGTAAAAAATTATATGTGATATCTACTTGTGGGATCTTCCTGATTTTTCATGTAAAATTACATGACATGTGTTAACTAGTTAAACTGATACATAACAATATAGTGCAATATCTACCCTGGGGACCGATCACAAGCTGTTCACGTAAAATGTTTATTATTATACACCACAATGTGATGAGCACGTAAGAAGAGACATCATGATCATCATTGTTTCAACAGTCTAAACACAAACACCACTCTTCTGAACGATGGTAACCACAAACCTCAAGAAGAAACCGAAACTCTTTTAGATCTCAAAGATAAATGAACATTAAAAACACATAAAATAGCATTTAATTTCAAAATGTACTCTCCCAATGCAGTCTTAAGCAAAGCATGCTGAGAACTACAAATCTACTAAAAGCATTCATGTAGGTTTAACACAAAATTATTGTGTTTCCTTCTCACAAATTTGAGTGGATTAAACATAATAAAATTTAGTTGAATTTATTTAAAGTGATAGTTCACCTTAAAATGAGTATAGTAAGAATAAAACATATGATGGAATTTAATGGGTACCGTCAACTGTGTGCTTACCATCATTTATCAAAATATTTTCTTCATCATTTATCATAATGTTTTCCTACTATGGAAGTCAATGGGTATGTGTGTTTACCATCATTTCTCAAAATATCTTCTTTTGTGTTCATCAGAAAATTCATACAGGTTTAGAACAACAGGAGGATAAGTAAATGATGACAGAATTTTCATTTTAAGGTGAACTATCCCTTTAATAAAGCATTGATTTAGAATTTACTACTGCTTCTGTGTGCTGTATTGTTACATGATGCCTATCTTAATTAATCCTTATGGATTTTATCATAATAGTATCCTGAGATTTCAAAGTTAATTAAATAAATAGTTTTCAATTTGACTTGTGAGAATTCAGTTTCTACCGTTTATCAAAATCTGTTTCCAATATAATTATGTGAGACTATGGCATTATGCTAATAAGTAATTAAAGTGTTATCATATAAATATCGTATTTTTTGTTATCAACAAACTCAAAGTCACTTTTACTGAACTGCAATTTCTTGATTTAGCACCAGGTAAGCACATCTGATTGTAACCATTGAAATCCATAGTAGAAATAACAAATACAGTGTTATTTTAATGGGTACCATCAACTATTTGCTTAAAATAATTTATCAAAATATATTCTTCATCATTTATCACAATACTTCCATAGTATTTGTTTTCCTACTAACAAAGGCAATGGTTACAATCAGCTGTGTGCTTACCATCATTTATCAAAATATCTTCTTTTGTGTTCATCAAAAAAAGAGAGAAATTCATACCGGTTTAGAACGATATGAGGATAAGAAAATAATAACAACATTTTCATTTTTGGGTAAACTGTCCCTTTAGGCATTTGTTGATTGTTCAAGTTAATTTATGAGCATCAACAAAAGTTTGAAGTTAAAAATGTTTATTTAATGTTAATACATATTACCCCTTTGCATAGTGTTACTTAAATATTATTAGTTAGAGCATATGGTTTGAAAAAAAAACAGGTCTGAAACCAGTAAGTCATTGGCTATTGGCAGGTGTGGCAAAAAATTGTTTTAGGCCCAAGATCCACATGCAACATTGAACACTGCACTTTACTGTAACAGTACTTGTGACATTCCCTTTTATTTCCTCACACTCCTAATATTTTTATTTAGTTGTAAATATAATAATATTGTAAAATCTTACATTTTAGTTATATATTTTAGGTTTATCTTTAGGTTTAGACTTATGCTTAATTTAATAATTTAGTTAATATTTTAGTTTTATACTTGTTGCACAGTACAGTTTATTCACTCATTATACAGTTTATTCACATTCATTACACTGTAAGCTCTTGTATAACTGTCTGTGTGTTAGACAAAAATTAAATCTAGAGTCTAATCTCACTATGTCATGAACTACAACTCTTTCAATCTACTGTTACATAGTCCAATGTGTCCCAGATATTAGGCTATAAGCTCAGGAAAAACTTTTAGTATTACTGAAATATCACTGTTATATAATTTTTTTCTGATTTAAACACAGGTAAAAGGCACATGTTAACCTCTAAATTTATAAATTAGGCTAATAAAAAAAATACAAAATAAGTAAATCACACTGAACTATATATCATATTTTTTGTACTACTTAAAAAAAGTTTTGTGTAATGGTTTTCAAATGTTTTGTAAGAATTGCATCATTTTTGATTGACATGTTTTGGCTTTAAGGTAATTCACATGTTATTTAGCTGTGTTTGACAGGGAGCAAACAGAAACAGCTCTGCCACCTGAGAAAGCCTTGTCTCTCCTCACCTTGAGTGATGATTATTATTAGCTTTGTTTGTAGGAATGAGTGCAATACCTCTGTGACCATACAAAATGATACATTAATCTGGGGGAAACTGTGACTTTCCCAAGTGACTTTTCCCTGTACAGAAAAATTAAAGGGAATGTATTCAATTGAAGAATATCTCAGGCCTCTACAATTTCTCAGAAACTAAAAAAATCAATCAAATCATTTAAATATTTTATGTTTTGTGAGACAAATGAAAAAAAAAAACAAATGAAAAGCTCAGATGCAATACCCTCTTAAGTGCGACTGTAATAAGCATTCTTGTAAATTAGCATTTTTGATCAGGCTCTTAATGGATTCTGGATAAAGCATTTACTCTGAATGACCTGAGGCCATGATTAAGATGTTTTGACACAAAATTATTTGGTGAATATGTGTCGATTCTGGGGCCCCTCACTGTTTCTTGGTCTTTGCCCCTACATTAGTCCAAATTGAATTATGGGCCCATACAACCTGATAATTCGTACATACTTTACAGTACGAGTTGGCTAATTAGTTTGAACTTGGACAAAGTTAATCATGTAAATGCGTACTATAATTATAAAAAAAAATAATAAAACCCCACTCCTAACCCTAATGTCACATGTCACGAATAAAAGTCGGACAAAAACAAGAGTAAGAAGAGAAACAACAGTTTAGCACTAAAGAGTTCCTTTTTTAAATATATTTTGTATCACAAAATTGCGTGCCTAGTCACGTAAATATGTGAGTCTTAAGCATGACACTATGACGGTTTTCCACCTTTTTGCATGAACATGTCACACATTTCTGTTAATGTATTTTGTCCTATTTTCTTACCATTGTTGCTTCAGTCTAGGGTTAGATTTACATAAAATGACATCCTTACCCAAACCCAACTCTAACGCCAGGCGACAGTGGTTTAAAAACCCATAAACTATTAAAAAAGAAATTATGAAAAAAGGTATAAACCAATACTAGTGACATCCTAACACAAACACCAAATCTAACCCTAAACCGAAGTGTCTATGGTTTGAAAATAGGATAAAACAGTTAAACAGAACAGAAATGTTCCGCAAAAAGGCGGAAAACTGTGTCAGTGTCACGCTTAAGACTCACAAATTTACATGACTATAATAGGTACATAATTTCGTGATACAGGGTTGTTTTTTTAGTAGAACACTAAAAAGTAACCAGATAACAGGCGTGTAATTGTGTGTATTAAAATATAACTTATTTTAATTAATTTTAATGAATCAACATTATTCTTATACGTTTACTGTATATGGAGGCCCATTTAACAAATTCATTGACAAGTTCATTGCTGTGCCAATTTCAAACATGTTTTTCATGATTTTGTCTATTTGGAATTGTAAGCAGTCCATTCAATCTAAACATTATCATTATGTGTCTTCCCTGGGATCAAACCCACAACCTTTGTTTTAACTCAACATTGTAACCATTTCAGCCACAGGGACAATGTATGTTCTGTATGTTTTAAACACTATGGGGTGGTTTCCCAGACAGGCATTAGACTAGATTAAAATAAATGAAAGAGCTGTCCAAACTCTAATCAACTTGCACTGTCATATCTTAAAATACATCAGTGCCCTTTGTTTCGCTTAAAAATGCACACAAGTAATGTTTTTAGGAAGGCATATTTGTTAAAACTAGTTATATTTCCTAATTAAACTAAGGCCTAGTCCTGGTTTAAGCTAATCCCTGTCCGGGAAACCACCCCATCAGAAATAAAGGTATGAAAGCTGTCGCTGGGACAGTACCCTTTAAAAGGGTCCATTTAGGTATCTATATGTACCTTTGATGTACTAATATGCACTCTTTAGGTACAGCTTATTTAAATGTTTTGGAGAAAAACAAATAGTTTTAAGTTAATACATTCATTAAATGGCACAAATAATCAACAGAATGCAATCAGATATGGTTTGTGTTACTAAAGTCCTCAGTGACTGTGAAATACTGTTGTTGATTGACTGATCAGGCCTCTTCAGGGATAAAGAATAACAAAGTAGCAAACAGGCAGCAAATTAACACCCTGGAGAAAAGAGACTTGTTTTTAATGACACTGTTTACATGTTGCTGATAGTTGTTATGATGGACACCATTCATGTCTATTTCAACTAGCATGTACGCAGTTTAGTCTAGAGAGATCTCATTAGTGCTTAATTAAGATAAGAGAACAATAGGGATAACACATGATAGACATACAGACAGACAGACAAACAGAGGCCTATTCCTCCAAAACCTGCAATAGAAGTTGAACTGGTTCAACTTAGGAGGCTATACAGTATGATATTATCATGGCACTGTCAACTTTGAAGTCAATTAAACAGTATTTATATTTTAGGTTGTGTATGAAATGTGTACAAATAACAAGCAGTGTGATTATCGTCCAATACATACGCCAAATTCCAATTTTGCATTCATATGATATGCAGTCCTTCCTGTTCACTTACGGCACATCTTTTCGTGTCACTTTATTTATTGGTTTCTCATTTGTTTTCTGTTTTTTTAACCATCGTCGCTTCGGTTTTGGGTTAGATTTGGGTTTTGCTTTAGGATGTTATTTAATATATAGGTTTCTTCATGTTTTGTCTATTTTTAAACCATGTTTGCTTGGAGTTGGGGTTAGAAATAGGGTTTGGGTTAGGATGTTACAAAAATGTGCTTTAACCCCAAACCCAACCGACAATAGTAAAAAAAATCAGAAAACAAATGAGAAACCAATAAATAAAACGCCACAAAAAAGATGTGTCATATAAGTGAACGGGAAGGACTGGGTATTATATGCACGCAAAATTGGAATTTGGCGTATGTATTGCACGATAATCACACTGCGTGTTATTTGTACGCATTTAGTGAGAATGCATGGGCTGGAGTTGATATATGTTTGCTAAAGATCTTGGGAATAGTAACAACGATAAATTGAGCTAAAGTACTGGCTCATCATTAATCCATTTAAGGGTGTAATTGCTCTTGAGACATCCAAATAGTCCCAGTGGATAAATTATTAAGATAAGTGATAAAACTGAGACTCTACAAGAAATACAAATATTACAATTACCTTTATGCATGTTACAAAAAAAAGAACTAAAGGAAGAACTGTAAAACTTAATGTAACCTCAAATGAACTACACAGTATATTTTATGTTATGTAAATATACTATTCTTTTTTTATTTTAATTTTCAGTTTTAAAATGAGAAAATCTAATCTAAAGCATGACAAAAAATACAGCTTATTTCAACAAACAATATATCAGCACTGTTTGAATAAACAACTATACTGACTTCAAATACTGTTTCATGCATAAGAGAGCAGGGAACACGCACAACACATGTTTTTATTAAAAGTTTGAATAACTGTTGTGTCATTGTTTCACCAACATGCTAGATTTCCATAAGAAAATACAATATTTTGTCAATAACAATAGGCCTAAGTAGTTTAAACATTTGAGGATAATGCCACAAAATGTTGTGCTATTTGTATTTGTATAGCGTTTTCACAGTGCACATTGATTGAAGACTGTTTTACAGAAAATGCACATTTAATATTGTTAGTATACTGTTTAGCAAATTAGCATGTGTAAGTCTATTAAATATTGGTAACACTTTGTTTCGATAGTCCACTTTAAACATTGTATTGGTGTTAAACATCTTTAAAAACTCATCTATGAATTAGACTAACACCGGACAGCGATGGACTTCTGCAGGATGCATACAACTGCTTTATTATTCAGGAGTTGAGTATAAAATATAATAGAAGGAACTTCAACAAATCAAAGATCTGTCATAAAAAAGCCACCTTAAAGCCTGTTAACATCACAAACAGGATGTATTGTTTTAATTAAGTGGCCATCCTAAAAATAAGATAAAAATATTGTACTGTGACTTCTGCATTTGTACAAGAAACTTGTACAAGTAGTGCATTGATTTCACTGGACAGTGTCACTGAAAGTAAAAAAAAGGCAAAAATATTGAATATAACAAGATTAGGCTCTTATTACTATAAATAGGGGACAATGCCTGTTCAAAATGGACAATCTGGCAAAATATCTGCCCAGAGGCGTTACAAAGTACTGGCATGACTTCCCTAAAGAGACTTTGGCAAAGGGCATTGGTTAGTATAAAATAATGCATGAGTTATGCATGGTCAGTTTCAACAACCAACCACAGAATTCCTCGCTTTATATAAAGAAAAATCGTTGCATTTCTCTTATATATTTTTGACTGCTACATTTTGGACAGTGTAAGTAAACTGCACAGGAAGACATACAGTATGTTGTAAGTAAAATTGTGAGTTAAATTGCTATTGCATTATGATTGTATCAGCTGAATACATTATTCAAAACTGTTAAATCAATCATTTGTGATGATAATCATTCATTTTCTTCATTCTATAAACAATAATGTTAACATATATTGCTTAAAATTCTACCTCACTACTTTTACTACTAAACATTCTATAGGTGTTATATAATCAGAAATGATGATATTTTTATGCCAATGTGTTTCTCTGTCCATGTTAATCAAGCTCTGTAATCTTTCTTATCAGGCTATCATGACATCTGAAAACAACACCTTTATCAAGGACTTCTTAATTGTTGGTTTTCCTGGGCTTTATTCAAGTTACTATGATATAGTGGCTGCACTTCTGCTCTCTGTCTATGTGTGTATTTTAGTGGGTAATGGAATATTTCTTGCACTTTTTACTGTAGAAAAATGCCTTCATAAACCTATGTATTATATAATCTTGAACCTGGTCTTCAGCGATATATTGTTTAGCACCACTACCTTACCAAAAATTATTGCCAGGTATTGGTCCCAAAATGGTTCTATTTCATTCACTAACTGCTTCATACAAATGTTTTTTGTGCATTATTTTGGTTCCCTTACTTCTTTTGTCCTTGGAATAATGGCCTTTGATAGGTATTTAGCAATCTGTAACCCACTAAGGTATTCAAATTTAGTCACAGGGTCAAGAATATTTGGACTTTGTCTCCTTGCATGGGTCCTAGCAAGCATATTTCCTTTAATCATGACAATAAGGGCCTATCCTCTCCAGTACTGTGCAGACAATCGTATCATTCATTGCTACTGTGATCACGTTTCTATCACATCACTCGCATGCACTAACAGAGCACTTTACAGCATTCCAGCTTTTGCATTTGCAATGGTTGTGTTGCTTGGACCTTTGTCTTTCATTGTTTTCTCCTATGGTGCCATCATTGTGGCAGTTTTGCGTATATCAAGCGCTCAAGGAAGACTGAAGACTTTCTCCACCTGCAGTCCTCAGCTCATCATTATCGCTCTTTATTTTTTACCTAGGTGTTTCAATTATTTGTCTGGTAATATTAGTTTTAACTTCAGCACAGATGTGCGGATAGCCATCATTTTGATGTACAGCTTTATTCCACCCATGATTAATCCCCTTATTTACTGTTTAAGGAACAATAATATAAAGGAAATCTTGATTAAAAGAGTAGAGACATTATGTCCTCGACTTAATGATGCAAAAGTCAATGTATCTACTGTATGCAAATAATCATGATAGTATTCTTTTTAATAAGTAATCATACGTGACGCACTGCATTAAAAAGATGACATTAATTTTGTTCATAAAATTGTTATGATATGACATCAGTGAGGATATGTCTTGCTTTTCAATTGTAATTTATTTTCCTGCTATTAATCTTTAATCTTTTGCTATTTTAAGATGGAACTAGAGATTTGGAAAAAAAGTTTTTTGGTGTAGTTATTGTACATGTCCTGTAACATAAGGTAATTTGTTTTATTTAAACTATATTTTTCCTAAATAAATGTACATGTATTTACTTCTGACGTTTATTAACCCAACATTTGGTTCTGTCCAACATTTACCCAAACATGGGTTTTAGAGTGTAATAAAATAAAATGTAAAGTGTTTTACTGATACCGTAACAAGTCCTTGATCACACTGACTGTATTTGGGAACCACTGCTGTACTGTAGCATGCCTTTGTTTACCAGCATTGAGATAGGCCAATAGTTCCATTACATGCCCTATAAACTGTGTGTTACACTTAGGCCTTGGTTATTTTGGTACTTTTTGGTGCCTGCCAAGCCTACGTGAAAATCTTCCACATTTTTGTGTTTCATTAACAAAATAAAAGCACTCGGGTATAAAACGGAGATGAGTAAACTTGTAAATGTCTTTATTCTGATAAAAACAAAGTAAGATATTTTGAAGAATGTTGGTAACCAAACCGATTAGAAGCCCCATTGACTTCTATAGTATTCTTTATTCTTACTATTGGCTTCTGATCAGTTTGGTTACAAACATTCCTTAAATGTCCTTCCTATGTGTTCCTCAGAACATAAACATGAGGGTGAGTAAATGAAGACAGAATTTTAATTTTGGGGTAAACATATCCCTTTAAAGAGATATTTTTGACATTCACATTAAATCCTGAAATTGTTAATGGATTTGCCCTCTACAACTAAAATCCATTAATAAAACAAATATATGTTCATTACTTCAAAAAAATCCCAACATGTACAGTAATACTCATTTTAACCTATAGAGCCCTACGTTATGTGTCATGCATAGTGCATAAAGGTGCATTACTACACTTTACTTGTCAGGAAAAACTTCAGAGTCTAGTGCAAGTTAACAATATTTATTTAGAAAAATAGAATGAGAGATCTGGAGAGCAAAGTCACTGGTAGATCCACACACGGCACACGCCCGTTGACTCACTCTGGATGATAACACTACTGTGGGAATGAAGCACTCCCACAGTAGGAGAGAGTGAGTCGGCGCTACACGATAGTCCAGTACAGATCCGAAGGGAGAGAGAGAGCCACCCACGCACTCCGTCAAGAACACCAGCACAGTCACCACACGCAACAGAAGGATGAGACACGCCACCCTGAAGGTGGATGACAGGCGGAGATGGAAGGTGGTAAATCCAAATTCTCAGACGGGTAATCCACTGTGAAATCCTGATGTAGATGAAGCCACCCGGAAACCACTGGTCACCGCCTAAAAACGAAGCGAACCAGCGGTTCCGAGAAACAACAGTCATTAAAGTCAATGTAATCCACAATGGTAAAAGGTGTACTCCACTCACGGGCGATGATGCAAACTGATGAGAAACAGAGACAGCTGGTATACCGCCTAGAAACGAAGCGAACCAGCTGTTCCGAGAGACAAACAAAGTTAATGAGTTCCAGTAATCCACAAGCGAGCGGTCCGGGCGAAGACGAGTCCCCGAACGCCGAAAACCAAACCTGGGGGTAACAAGAGGAAGAGACAGAGAGCGACTGACAAGACAAGGCAGGGCAGCAGGACTGTGATAAAACAATGAGCGCGCAACGAAAGACAGGACTACGTGCAATATAAAGGAAAAGGTAAACGAGACACCACCGGTGAACAATTACCGAAACAAGGGGGCGGAGTTAGTGAACACACGAGGAACCGGCACCACAGGTAAACAACACACACACACACAGATCACACAGCCATCGATCACCCAGCAGTCATGACAGTAGCCCCCCCTCCACGACCGGCACCAGACGGACCGGGAGACTCACCCTGTCGCCGACGGAGGTCCTCGATCAGCCCAGGATCCAGCAAATCCCGACCCGGAACCCAGCTCCTCTCATCCGGACCGTATCCTTCCCAATCCACTAAATACTGAAATCCTCTGCCCCTGCAGCGGGAGTCTAGTAACCTCTTAACAGTATAGACAGGGGCACCATCCACTAGACGAGGGGCGGGGGGATTAGGGGCAGAGACAGGAGGGTTATAGCGAGCAAACATCACAGGTTTAACCTTGGATACATGGAAAACAGGGTGAACCCGACCAAGAGAAAGGGGTAACTTAAGCTTTATCGTCACCGGATTAATGACCTTAGAAATACTGTATGGCCCAATGAATCTCGGAGCCAGCTTACGAGAAGGTTCATGGAGAGACAGATCCTTGGTAGAAAGCCATACCTTTTGACCACAAACGTAACGGGGTAGAGGTCGCCGATGACGATCAGCTGCAGCTTTGGTTCGTCTGGAATTAGATAATAACAGTGTCTTAGCTCTCCTCCAGGTGCGTCTGCACCTGCGTACAAAAGCTAACGCAGACGGAACCGCTGCCTCGGGCTCCTGTGATGGAAACAGGGGAGGTTGATAACCGATGGAAAGTTCAAACGGGGATAAATTGGTAGACGTAACGGGAAGAGAATTATGAGAATACTCAACCCACGGGAGCTGATCGCACCAGGAATTCGGATATTGTGACGACAGACAGCGGAGCGTTCTACCGAGATCCTGATTAGCCCGTTCGCATTGCCCATTGGTCTGCGGGTGATAACCAGAAGACAAGCTGGCCGTGGCGCCAATTTGTCTACAAAACTCCTGCCAAAAACGAGAGATGAACTGAGGACCCCTATCTGACACTACGTCAGTCGGAATACCATGTAACAGAAAGACGTGATTAATCAAAACCTGAGCCATCTCTTTTGCAGAAGGTAGCTTGGGCAGGGGAATGAAATGAACCGCCTTCGAAAAACGATCCACCACAGTTAGAACAACAGTGTTACCATTAGATGCCGGTAAGCCAGTGACAAAATCAAGGGCTATATGAGACCAGGGGCGGGAGGGCACTAACATCACCTGCCTAGATGTTAGTCTTCTGGCCGAACGGATATATTCAAGATTTTTATGATCCGTCCAGACCAGAAAGGGCTCCGAGGTTCCCTCCAACCAGTGACGCCATTCACCCAAAGCGAGTCTAACCGCCAACAGCTCCCGATTCCCTATGTCGTAATTACGTTCTGCTGGGTTTAACCGGTGAGAGAAAAAAGCACACGGATGTACTTTCCCATCAATAGACGATCGCTGTGATAAAACGGCGCCTACCCCGACATCAGAAGCATCTACTTCCATTATAAATTGTTTAGCCGGATCGGGGATAGAGAGGACAGGCGCAGAGATGAACCGGGACTTTAACACATCAAAGGCCTCCTGAGCCTCTCTATTCCAACGGAAACATACGTTAAGTGAAGTGAGAGCAGTAAGAGGCTTAGCGATCTGACCAAAATTTCTGATGAAACGCCGATACAAATTGGCGAACCCCAGAAATCGCTGAAGCTCCTTCCGAGTGTCGGGTACTGGCCAATCGGCAGCCGTCTTAACCTTAGCGGGATCAGGACGAATTTCTCCCTCGGCAATAACAAAACCCAGAAACGAAACCGACTTCCTGTGGAACTCGCACTTCTCCGCCTTAACGAATAGTTGATTCTCTAAAAGCCGTTGTAAAACCATGCGAACGTGCTGAGTGTGTATCTGCATGGAGGGAGAAAAGATGAGAATGTCATCGAGATACACAAAGACAAATCTGTTAATCATGTCACCCAGCACTTCATTGACCATGGTCTGGAAGACAGCTGGAGCGTTACAAAGACCGAACGGCAGAACGGAATATTCCCAGTGTCCCGAGGGTGTATTAAAGGCTGTCTTCCACTCATCGCCCTCTTTAATACGTACCAAGTGATAAGCGTTGCGCAGATCTAGCTTGGTAAATACGCGCGCTCCCTGTAATAACTCGAATGCTGATGACATTAATGGCAAGGGGTACTTATTCTTAACAGTAATGTCATTCAGCCCTCGATAATCAATGCTCAGACGAAGAGACCCGTCTTTCTTCTTTACAAAGAAAAATCCAGCACCAGCTGGAGACGAGGAGCGGCGAATGAGACCGGCTTTAAGAGCGTCATTAATGTATTTATCCATAGCCTCTCTTTCAGGTTTAGCTAGGGAAAATATACGACCCTTAGGCGGAGAAGTGTTGGGAAGTAGTTTGATCTCGCAATCATACGACCGATGAGGAGGCAGAGAAGTGGCCCGGGACTTACTGAAAACCTGATACAGATCCGAGTACTCCGCCGGGACCCCTGAGAGATCGACAGCCGGAACCTGCGAGACAGAACAAGAAACAAGAGAAGGAGCAGGACCAAGACAAGAAACATAACACTTAGACTTCCAAGATAACACAACATTGTTCTGCCAATCAACGTGAGGATTATGTTTGGATAACCAGTCATGACCTAAAATGACTGGTGATTGTGAATCCTCTAAGATGTAAAACTCAATTTCCTCACGATGATTGCCAGAAACAAACAAACTCACAGGGGGTGTGCGGTGCGTGATCACAGCCATATGCTGGCCCTTCAATGTCCAGGCAGACAAAGGAGAGGAGAGAGGGATGAATGGGATACCCCAGGACTTGGCCAACCCAGCATCCAAAAGACACGCCTCCGCACCGGAATCCAGCAACGCCTGTGAATGGAAGGAATTAATAATGACAGGAAGTGTTGTGCTGCTTACGGGAGACTTAAATGACGATGCGCCCACCGAGACTCCCAAGTTCATCGGTGGGCGTGAGCTTTTTACCGGACATGTGGCCGCCAGGTGCCCCGGCTTGCCACAATATAAGCAGAGGCCATTAGACAGACGATGATTTCTCTCACCAGCAGAGATACGAAACTTGCCCAGCTGCACAGGCTCCTCGGAGGGCGTCTCTGAAGCGGTCTCCCCTGGTTCCGACATCAGATGGCGAAATGAGCGACGCAGATCTCTCTGCCGATGGCGAGACTCAACCCTCAGAGCCAGATCGATGGCAGCTTCCAGTGACGTGGGTGGCTCCCTCAGTGCAATCTCGTCTTGAATGCCCGGTGTGAGACCCTCGAGAAATTGCGCTCTTAATGCCGCGTCGTTCCAGTTGCAACAAATAGCGAGAGTCTTAAATCTTATAGAAAGTCAGTAACGGAGTCATTACGTTGCCGTAATCTCACCAACTCAGCCGCTGCCATGTCTCCCTTGAGTGACCGGTCAAACAATTTTAACATCTCCTCCTCAAGAGCCTCGAATGAAAATGTAAAAGGAGCTTTAGCCCCCCAGGCGGCCATACCCCAGTCTCTCGCTCTTCCCGTGAGTAACGTTAGAACATAGGCCACCTTAGTTAGTTAGAAAACTTTAATGTCCCCGAAGGGCAATTTGTTGTACAGTACAGGCATGACAACACAAATCCACAACCAAACATTTAAACAGACATCTACAGGGCTATTTATCCAACCCATCAATAAATAAGTACAATAAAAAAAAAATAAAAAAAAAAGTATATTGCACAGGGTCATATATAAATAAAATAAGCATTAAAAAATTCATCGTACAGCCCCCTACACCTTATTTAATTGGGTTATTGCCATAGGAATAAATGAGTGTTTTGCTCGGTTAGTTCTAACATTGGGGTATCTATATCTGCGACCAGAAGGAAGCAGCTTAAATTCCACGAAAAGTGGATGGGATATGTCCATGCTCACCTTATCTGCCTTCTGTACCAATCTAGTTAGATATAGTTGGTACAGATCTACCTGTTGCTTACCTATAATTTTTCCACATGCTTTAACAATCCTCCCCAATTTGTTCCTATGTGTAATTTTAGAATATCCATACCAACATACAATACAATACGATAGAATACTCTCGATAAAAGACTTATAAAATAGAGTCAAAATTATTTTATCAACATTAAAATAATTAAGTTTCCTAAGAAAATATAACCGTTGTTGGCCCTTTTTAAAAACTGCATCGGCACACTGATCCCACCTTGGAAGTGGATGAAGAAAATCGACGGGGTTAGAGCGCAAAGACGAGAGAGCACTGTTGCAAAAAGGATCTGCAGGTGTTGGGGTCGCCATTGTAGGTGGGGGGTGTTGCCGTGTGTGGCTCCCGTTCAATCGAAACGGCTCCTCCGGATGAGGCTGGAGCTTCATAGTGAGGAGTCACTTGGTCCAAGCGATTACTGAGCTCCTTACATTGCTCAGACAAGATACTGAAATCCCTGGCAGCAGCAGACAATAATGATAAATGTTGATCGATGGCCGCCCCCTGCTGGTGAAGGGCGGCCTGCACCTCCAGTCTCTCTAAACTTGCTGACTCCATTAGTGGCGCGCTCATCTGTCAGGAAAAACTTCAGAGTCAAGTGCAAGTTAACAATATTTATTTAGAAAAATAGAATGAGAGATCTGGAGAGCAAAGTCACTGGTAGATCCACACACGGCACACGCCCGTTGACTCACTCTGGATGATAACACTATTGTGGGAATGAAGCACTCCCACAGTAGGAGAGAGTGAGTCGGCGCTACACGATAGTCCAGTACAGATCTGAAGGGAGAGAGAGAGCCACCCACGCACTCCGTCGAGAACACCAGCACAGTCACCACACCCAACAGAAGGATGAGACACGCCACCCTGAAGGTGGATGACAGGCGGAGATGGAAGGTGGTAAATCCAAATTCTCAGACGGGTAATCCACTGTGAAATCCTGATGTAGATGAAGCCACCCGGAAACCACTGGTCACCGCCTAAAAACGAAGCGAACCAGCGGTTCCGAGAAACAACAGTCATTAAAATCAATGTAATCCACAATGGTAAAAGGTGTACTCCACTCACGGGCGATGATGCAAACCGATGAGAAACAGAGACAGCTGGTATACCGCCTAGAAACGAAGCGAACCAGCTGTTCCGAGAGACAAACAAAGTTAATGAGTAATCCACAAGCGAGCGGTCCGGGCGAAGACGAGTCCCCGAACGCCGAAAACCAAACCTGGGGGTAACAAGAGGAAGAGACAGAGAGCGACTGACAAGACAAGGCAGGGCAGCAGGACTGTGATAAAACAATGAGCGCGCAACGAAAGACAGGACTACGTGCAATATAAAGGAAAAGGTAAACGAGACACCACCGGTGAACAATTACCGAAACAAGGGGGTGGAGTTAGTGAACACACGAGGAACCGGCACCACAGGTAAACAACACACACACACACAGATCACACAGCCATCGATCACCCAGCAGTCATGACATTACTATAGTAAATATAGTGGGTACCCTTTAAAAAGTTGCATAAAACAACATACTACTGTTTCCATTGTCCCTGACAGAGGTGGAAAGTAACGAATTACATTTACTCACGTTACTGTAATTGAGTAGTTTTTTTGTGTATTTTTACTTTTTTGAGTAGTTTTTAAAATATGTACTTTTACTTTTACTTAAGTATGTTTTGTGTAAAGTATTGTACTTCGCTACATTTTAAATCATATCCGTTACAGAGTAAAAAAATATTTTAAAAAGCAAGGTGATAAAGACGCGCAACGGATGTAAATGGGCGGGGCCCGGGGAACGCGCAAAAAGAACCATGGAGACGGACGAGACAGGCGCGAACTTATGCAGACCCGCCTCAGTTCAAATCTTATGAAAGAAACCTCTGGTCATATTCAAGCGAACACTTTCCACTGACGTGAAGCGAGTGTTTTATTTCTATGAAAGGTAGGATTCATGCTCTTAAGTACGAAATTGCATGACGCGTTTTTAATACCATGCGCATTATCTTCCGAGGTCTAGCAGCTTTGCGTCAAGTCAAACACAACTTCAAAACGTCCTCGAGAATGCGCAGGTCATTAGACATTGCAGAGAGAGAGAGAGAGAGAGAGAGAGAGAGCGAGAGAGAGAGCAAGAGAGAGAGAGCAAGAGAGAGAGAGAGCGTGCGCGCGAGAGAGAGAAGAATAAAGGTCATCAGGTACCCAGGTAAGGGAAGTAAGAAGATAATAAACGTGTCAAATGTACATGGCACTCATCTCATTATATGCTCATTTACAACAACTCTTAGCTGTAGGGCATTCAGGGGGTATACAGGTATACACGGAGTTCTCCACGTTAGGTGTACAACAGGCATCCAGGTGAGTATGCAGGTACGTATCCCAGCTCTTATTGTTAAACAGACAAGAAGCATACAGGTGGGTACTCTGGGCTTTTAGCTTTGGACAGACCGGTAAATACACAGGGCTCTTTAACTCTGGGCATACAGGTGAGTGCACGGGGCCTTTAACTCTGGGCATACAGGTTAGTGCACGGGGCCTTTAACTCTGGGCATACAGGTGAGTACACGGGGCCTTTAGCTCTGGACGTACGGGTGAGTATACTGGGCTTGTAGCTTTCGGCGTACAGGTTAGTACACTGGGCCTTTAACTTTGGCTGTACAGGTGAGTATACAAGCTTTTAACTTTGGGCAGACCGGAGGCATACAGGTAAGTGCATAGGGATTTTGGCTTTGGGCATACAGGTGAATACACTGGGCTTTAGCTCTGGGCATACAGGTGAGTATAGGGGCCTTTAACTTTGGGCATACAGGTAAGTACCTGGGCTGGTAGCTTTGGGCGTACAAGTGAGTGCACGAGGCCTTTAACGTCGGGCAGACAGACAAGTGCACAGGGCCTATAACTTTAGGCAGACCGGAGGCATACAGGTAAGTACATAGGGCTTTTGGCATACAGGTGAATACACTGGGCTTTAACTCTGGGCGTACAGGCGGGTACACTGGGCTTTTAGCTTTGGGCGAACAGGAGGTTTTACAGATGAGTATTCGGATAAGTTTCACTTGTGGGCAAGTAGGTGGGCACCTAAACAGGACTTAGCCCTTGAGATGCAGACTGGTGGAGGAGACGTGTGTGTACACAACCAAATCGGGATCTTCCACTTGCAGGTAGGCTTACGAAGAACTCCCGGCGGTTTCGCTTCTCAATACTCAGTGGAAACAGTCCCACGTCAATACGAGCCCTTAGCTCAGGACCTATAGGCTGGTAACAGAGATCACACAATTTCACTCACTATAATAAACTCCAATGGACATACAACTGGACATACGACACCTTTTTACACCGGCAGGAGGAACAGAGGGGAACACAGGGCAGCTGTGCTTCAGTTTTTCGGGCGAGCCCAAAGGCAGTGGCAATGAAGCAGGGACAAAGTGGTGCATAGGTAGACCTGGGGGTCCTTATTGTGCAACTTGCTGCTGGGAGACAGACCAACTGCTTCTGATCTCCTTCGCTGCAGGCAGCGGGACGGGGCGTTTAAGCACAAGCTGGCATCTGGTAGCACTCAACAGGTGAATAGTTATGCACAACGACAGCCAATGGATTTTCCAGCACAACAGGTAAACACAAACTCTCTCTCTCTTTAGACACCAGACACACTAATCGAATCAGTCCTTACTTTATACAGCCATAGCGCCACCCACAGACAGGGAGGAAGGTTGAACTGGTCCTTCAATCGTGTGCGTGTATGAAAACAGCTGTCCAACACCACCACTCGGCTCTGCATATGCAGGTATCTTTCCTCGGCCTAGGATATGACCACTGACAGACACTAATGAGAGCACTATAATTTTCCACGTGTACGCACTTCAATAAAATCACCCACCACAAACCTCACACTCACAGTGAATTAAGGTCAGTGTCACGGCTTCGGCCCGGGTTCGGAGTCCTGAGTAGTCGGACAACAGGGGCAGAAGGTCAGCACATAAAAGCGCAGAGACCACGATCCTAGGACTCCTCCTTCTCCTCCGCTAGCTCCCACAACAACAGGGCCTCAGAACAGACTGGGTGGTGAGTAAACACTTAATGCTGTTACACAGGGATGAACTTGGACGATGGTATAATCAGAAACAAGGATGACAATACAATAACAGAGGGAGTTCCAACGTGTCCCACTGTTCCTTTAACTGAACAATACCTCACTCTTCATGACAGATGTCCCAGTCATCCGAAGCATCATCCAACAGAATACTTTCCTTTCCTCCATCTCCGCTTTCTCTCCTTAGATCCGCTTTCTATGTCCTCTCAACATATGAGGTTCCTTCAAAACACACAACGGGATCACGAACAGCACTGCAGAAATGGATGATCTGGCACTTATTCTCTGTTCTCTGTTCGTTTTTAGCCCAAATCTTCGTATTTTCTTCGCCCAGCCTATAAATCCACACAGAAAGTCTCCTTCAACACAACAGTAGCTTGCACCTCACTGCCAGCGAACACCGGAACAAACTTCACCCCTTCCGGTTTTCTTGCAGCCCTATTTATGGGCCTCCTCTTCCCTTGAAAGCCCAATCGCTGATCGCCACATTCGCCTTACACACTTGATCGCTATTATTCCCGATTTCTTTGCCCGGAGTCAACCGGAATCGGTCAGGTGTTTACTGAAATTGGTCCAGGCGGAACTATTTCCGCCACTTTTCATTCCGCCTGTATTAAGTCACACATCTCCTCTCCCATACTGTGCAGAAAACACCATATTACACTGTTTCTGGGATCATGTTTCGATTACAACACTGGCTTGCGCCGACCGAACTCTTTATGGGTTCCCAGCTTTGGTCAATGCCCTTATAGTGCTGTTGGGTTCACTTGCTATTACTGTTTTCTCTTACTGTGCTGTCATTGTGGCCGTTCTGCGTATATCGAGCGCCCAAGGAAGACTGAAGACTTTCTGCACCTGCAGTCCTCAGCTCATCATTATTGCTCTGTTTTTCCTACCCAGATGTTTTAATTATTTGTCTAGCAATATTAACATAAAGTTCAGTACTGATTTGCGATCATTAACCCGATCATTAACCCACTTTTTTATTTGTGAGAACAGAAGATGTCAAAACGATTTTTAAAAGACTATTTCAAAATAAACTAATGGGCATTAATTTACAGATGCCATGAAGTGCTCTATGCCAAACTGCTATCAATGTTATTAAAACAATTCTTACGTTTCCAGATTGTATAAAATGTCACTTGTGATTGATATGCTGTGTGTTAGTCAATTAACCTTACATGTTAAATATACTGACCCCTTGTTTCACAGGCAAGGCTTAAGGCTAGTCCTAATCTAAAACGCATATTTGTCTCAAATGAAAATAACTTGCAGTGACAGATCTTTAAATGTCACGGCATGACCTTTCTCTCTTCTAAAAAACAAAAATGAACGAAGCCAAACTCATAATAACGAAGTGATCCCCACCAATTATAGTGCATTGATTTCAGTGAACAGTGTCAAGAAAAGGCAAAAATATTGAATATAACAAGATTGAGCTGTTATTACTATAAATAGGGGACAATGCCTGTTCAATATGGACAATCTGGCAAAATATCTGCCCAGAGGCGTTACAAAGTACTGGCATGACTTCCCTAAAGAGACTTTGGCAAAGGGCATTGGTTAGTATAAAATAATGCATGAGGTATATGGTCAGTTTCATCAACCAACCACAGAATTCCTCGCTTTATATAAAGAAAAATCGTTGCATTTCTCTTCCTTATATATTTTTGACTGCTACATTTTGGACAGTGTAAGTAAACTGCACAGGAAGACATACAGTATGTTGTGCGTAAAATTGTGAGTTAAATTGCTATTGCATTATGATTGTATCAGCTGAATACATTATTCAAAACTCTTAAATCAATCATTTGTGATGATAATCATTCATTTTCTTCATTCTATAAACATAATAATGTTAACAAATATTGCCTAAAATTCTACCTCACTACTTTTACTACTAAACATTCTATAAAGGTGTTATATAATCAGAAATGATTATATTTTTATGCCAATGTGTATCTCTGTCCATGTTAATCAAGCTCTGTAATCTTTCTTATTAGGCTATCATGACATCTGAAAACAACACCTTTATCAAGGACTTCTTTATTGTTGGTTTTCCTGGGCTTTATTCAAGTTACTATGATATAGTGGCTGCACTTCTGCTCTCTGTCTATGTGTGTATTTTAGTGGGTAATGGAATATTTCTTGCACTTTTTACTGTAGAAAAATGCCTTCATAAACCTATGTATTATATAATCTTGAACCTGGTCTTCAGCGATATATTGTTTAGCACCACTACCTTACCAAAAATTATTGCCAGGTATTGGTCCCAAAATGGTTCTATTTCATTCACTAACTGCTTCATACAAATGTTTTTTGTGCATTATTTTGGTTCCCTTACTTCTTTTGTCCTTGGAATAATGGCCTTTGATAGGTATTTAGCAATCTGTAACCCATTAAGGTATTCAAATTTAGTCACGGGGTCAAGAATTTTTGGACTTTGTCTCCTTGCATGGGTCCTAGCAAGCATATTTCCTTTAATCATGACAATAAGGGCCTATCCTCTCCAGTACTGTGCAGACAATCGTATCATTCATTGCTACTGTGATCACATTTCTATCACATCACTCGCATGCACTAACAGAGCACTGTACAGCAATCCAGCTTTTGCATTTGCAATGGTTGTGTTGCTTGGACCTTTGTCTTTCATTGTTTTCTCCTATGGTGCCATCATTGTGGCAGTTTTGCGTATATCGAGCGCTCAAGAAAGATTAAAGACTTTCTCCACCTGCAGTCCTCAGCTCATCATTATCGCTCTTTATTTTCTACCTAGGTGTTTCAATTATTTGTCTGGTAATATTAGTTTTAACTTCAGCACAGATGTGCGGATAGCCATCATTTTGATGTACAGCTTTATTCCACCCATGATTAATCCCCTTATTTACTGTTTAAGGAATAATAATATAAAGGAAATCTTGCTTAAAAGAGTAGAGACATTATGTCCTCGACTTAATGATGCAAAAGTCAATGTATCTACTGTATGCAAATAATCATGATAGTATTCTTTTTAATAAATAATCATACGTGACGCACTGCAGTAAAGAGATAACATTAATTTTGTTCATAAAATTGTTATGATATGACATCAGTGAGGATATGTCTTGCTTTTCAATTGTAATTTATTTTCCTGCTGTTAACATTTAATGTTTTGGTATTTTAAGATGGAACTAGAGATTTGGAAAAAAGTTTCTTGGTGTAGTTATTGTACATGTCCTGTAACATAAGGTAATTTTTTTTTATTTAAACTATATTTTTCCTAAATAAATATACATGAATTAACTTCTGAAGGTTTTGGATTTTATATAAACCTATGCTGGGTTGTTTCAAGTTTATTAACCCAACATTTGGTTCTGTCCAACATTTACCCAAACATGGGTTTTAGAGTGTAATAAAATAAAATGTAAAGTGTTTCACTGATACCGTAATAAGTCCTTGATCAAACTGAGTGTATTTGGGAACCACTGCTGTACTGTAGCATGCCTTTGTTTACCAGCATTAAAATAGGCCAATAGTTCCATTACATGCCCTATAAACTGTGTGTTCACTTAGGCCTTGTTTTTTTTTGTACTTTTTGGTGCCTGCCAAGCCTACGTGAAAATCTTCCACATTTTGTGTTTCATTACGAAAATAAAAACACTCGGGTATAAAAAGAAGATGAGTAAACTTGTAAATGTCTTTATTCTGATAAAACAAAATAAGATATTTTGAAGAATGTTGGTAACCAAACTGATTAGAAGCCCCATTGACTTCTATAGCATTACTACACTTTAATATAGTAAATATAGTGGGTACTCCTTAAAAAGTTGCATAAAACAACATGCTACTGTTTCCATTGTCCCTGAAGGACATGCATGAGCTATGCCATGTTTCTATGTCAGCTCAGGTCATGCACTTTACTATTTATATAACAGACATAAAGAAACTGAGAACCAGCACATCTCATTTTTAAGACCCAGAACCGAGTCAAGTACACTTGTGCCAGGTCTTTACAGAGCATTATTTATTACTATATTAATATTATGAGACGTTACAATAAAATGTAATTCATAGGTTTCCAGTTGTGATGTGCTTATATTAAATAATTTCTTTTGTACATACAGAGGATAAAAGCTTTCTACAAGGACAGATATTCATGATGTCAGTTGGAAACGTCAGTTTTATAAAGGATTTTATCATTGTTGGATTCCCCGGACTTCAGCCTCGATACTACGGCATTGTCTCAGCAGTCCTGTTTTTTGTTTATGTGTGTACACTGATGGGAAATGCTGTATTTATGTCATTATTTGTATTATCTAAGACCCTTAAGAAACCTGTTTATTATTTTATTGTGAATCTTGCTGTGTGTGATGTACTTTTCAGCACCACTGCATTACCAAAGATAATCAGCAGGTATTGGTTTGAAGATGGATCTGTTTCATTTTTGGGTTGCTTTCTTCAAATGTTTTTTGTGCATTATTTTGGCGCAGTCAGTTCATACATTCTGGCTTTAATGGCTATAGATCGCTATGTAGCCATTTGTCACCCGTTTCGATATTACAACATTATGACAAACAGAAATGTATTCATTCTGTGCTGTGCAGCTTGGGTCTGGGCTTCCT
This sequence comes from Paramisgurnus dabryanus, assembly GCF_030506205.2. Lineage (NCBI taxonomy): Eukaryota > Metazoa > Chordata > Actinopteri > Cypriniformes > Cobitidae > Paramisgurnus > Paramisgurnus dabryanus. Next base: position 19,192,171 of record NC_133344.1, on the reverse strand, counting down.
TGGGCTCCCTGATGTTGATTATTCGGGCGTATCCTCTCCCATACTGTGCAGAAAACACCATAGTACACTGTTTCTGTGATCATGTTTCGATTACAACATTGGCTTGCGCCGACCGAACTCTTTATGGGTTCCCAGCTTTGGTCAATGCCCTTATAGTGCTGCTGGGTTCACTTGCTATTATTGTTTTCTCTTACTGTGCTATCATTGTGGCCGTTCTGCGTATATCGAGTGCTCAAGGAAGACTGAAGACTTTCTCCACCTGCAGTCCTCAGCTCATCATTATTGCTCTGTTTTTCTTACCCAGATGTTTTAATTATTTGTCTAGCTATACTAACATAAAGTTGAGTACTGATTTGCGATTGGTTATTATTATGACGTATAGCCTGTTGCCACCAATGATTAACCCATTTATTTATTGTTTGAGAACAGAAGATGTCAAAATGGTTTTTAAAAGACTATTTCAAAATAAACAAACGGGCATTCATTTACAGATGCCATGAAGTGCTTTATGCCAAACTGCTATCAATGTTTTTAAAACAAATCTAACGTTTCCAGATTGTATAAAATGTCACTTGTGATTGATATGCCATGTGTTAGTCAATTAACCTTACATGTTAAATATACTGACCCCTGGATTCACAGGCAAGGCTTAAGGCTAGTCCTAGACTTAAACACATGTTGTCACAAATGAAAATAACTTGCAGTGACAGATCTTAAAATATGCCAGTGCAACATGATCTCACAAAGTTCCGTGGGATAGTCACGGAATTTTTTGCTCATTTTTCCGTGGCATTCTCACGGATCTCCGCATATTTCCGTGGCCCTGCCACGGACTTTCTTTTCCGTGGCATTCTCACGGATTGGTTACTCAACTGCTTTTTCCTATTTTCAAACCATTGTCGCTTCGGTTTAGGGTTAGATTTGGTGTTTGCATTAGTTTGTCACTTTAAGTATTGGTTTATACTATTTTTTCTGATGTATTCTTTTATATTTTCTAAACTTTAATCAATTGTTGCCTGGCGTTGGGGTTAGAGTTGGGTTTGGGTAGGGATGTCATTTTATGTAAATCCAACCCTAAACCGAAGCGACAATGGTAAGAAAATAGGACAAAACAGTTGAGTTACCAATCCGTGAGAATGCCACGGAAAAGAAAGTCCGTGGCAGGGCCACGGAAATATGCGGAGATCCGTGAGAATGCCACGGAAAAATGAGCAAAAAATTCCGTGACTATGCCACGGAAATTCGTGAGATCAGGTTGGCCAGTGCCATTGATTTGTTAGGTAAGGCATGCTTATAAAGATGCTTAAACTTCATAATTAAATATGGCCTAGTCTTGGTTTAACTAAGCCTTGTCTGTGAAACTGGGCCTTGATGCATTTTTATTGCACGAAACTGAATAAAGCATCATGTCGACAAAATGAACTGGTGCTCTGCAATACTTATAATAATTTGAGGAAGCTGTAACAATGTAAACAGCGTAGAATTGAATAGTCTTGTGTTGAACATATTCTATATGTGTACACTGTCATATTGTAAATTATGTTTGAAGGCATATATATTTTTGCGTTCCATTAACAAAATAACAGCTCTCTGATATAAAATAACATGGAGTAAACCTAAATGTCTTTGTTGTAAAGAACACAAAGAAAGATATTATGAGGAATGTTGGTAACCAAACCGATCAGAAGCCCTATTGACTTCCATTCTTATATCTTACTATGGATGTCAATAGGACTTCTGATCCGTTAGGTTACAAACATTCTTCAAAATATCTTCACTCTAAAAAATGATGGGTTATTTTCAACCCAGCATTGGGTCAAAAAGGATCAAGCCCTGCCCGCTGGGTTGTAATTTAACCCGTGCTGGGATGTTTCAACCCATTGTTGGGTCAAATATAAACATTATACAGGTTTGTAACAACATGGGGGTGTGTAAATGATGACAGAATTTACATTTTGGGGTGAACTATCCCTTTGAAGAGATATTTTTGACATTCACAATAACTGCTGAAATTGTTAATGGAAAGAAAAGTACACTTTCTTCAAAGGCACATCATCTATAAAGACTTAAGTGATTTAATACTTTATATTTACCTTCTACAACAAATATCCATCGATAAAAATGTATAAAATCTGATCCCAACATGTAATGCATTTTAACCTACAGTATAGAGCAGTGGTCTCCAATGTGGTGCATGCGGGCACCAGGTTGCCAGCATGGAGTCTGTTAGTCACCCGCCAAAGCACATTCTATTAAAAGCCTCAATTTTTATATTTATTAATTACATATTTATATTAGCTTGGCTTCTTTTATGTATGTTAACATTTAAACAATGATACAACATATCAACAAATAAAAAAATAAAAAAAATAAAAAAAAAGTAAAATAAAAAGTTTTGAGTAAACTATATCAAAAAGGATCCCTCCAAATTGTTTTATCCATTGTGATAACCCATGCTCACAAAAAGGTTGAAGACCCCTGGTATAGAGGCCTGCATTATGTTTTCCGCATAGTGCATTAAGGGGTGATCAAAAGCATGCAAATGTGTCAGACAGAAAAGGAAAGCTTGTGTGAAGATATTTTGCATTTTGCTGTTTACCAAAGTCTGGTGAACTCTGAACTGCAAATTTGCATCACGTGGGGATTTGTGACCAGTAGAAAACCGGTACTGTATATCACGGCATGACCTTTCTCTCTTCTGAAAAGCAAAAATGAACGAAGCCAAACGTATAATGACGAAGCAATCCCCACCAATATTTGCATTCTCAAAGTGTACTCACAATCTCTTTATGGATCAATATGTGTCACGAGCTGGGATTGAACCTGGGTCTCTGGTGTGGTGATCAGAGAAATCTACCACTTGGCCACAGAGGCAGTGATGTTGGACCCAAATGAAACACTTAAGACAGAACTCCAGCTAAGGTTGATTTATTAAAAAAAAGGGTTTTGCATGAAAAAATCCAACCAAAGTTCTTCTCAGACAGAGGAATAAATAGCAGTGGAAAAAACTACAAGGAAAAAACAAAAACTCCACGAGGGGAGAAAATATTACTACAGAACACACACACTCAAAAAGTAAAAATCACCTTACTTGAGGAAGCTTGAAATGGCCAGGGAAAACAAAGCAGGAAACACACAGCCAAGACTCAAAAACCAAGTGAGGGAGACAAGGGAAAAAACACAACTTAAATACTCTATGAGAAACAAGGCACAGATGACTAACATAAGCCTAATAAGGCCACATGAGGAGAAACAAAAAGAGAGAGGAACTAGGAGGCCCTCTAGAGGCAAGGAGGCAAACAACAGGAAGTGGGATGCTGACAGGACCCCCTCATTTAGGAACGGCTCCTGACGTTCCTTCCAGAACATCCCCGCCTCCGGGTGCGAAACTCTCGGATCAAACTTGGGTCCAGGATGTCCTTGGCTGGAACCCAGGACCGTTCCTCCGGCCCGTAGCCCTCCCAGTCCACCAGATACTGTAATGAGTTCTGGACCCTCCGGGAGTTCAGTATCCGGCGCACTGTGTAGGCTGGCTGGCCGTTGATGATCCTGGGAGGTGGAGGGGGTCTGTGAGGGGGGGTAAAAGGAGAAGACAAGACAGGTTTTAGTAATGAGACATGAAATGTGGGGTTAATTCTAAGGGAACGAGGGAGAAACAAACGATAAGAAACAGGGTTAACTTTCCTTGCTATGCGGAAAGGCCCGATGTATTTCTGGGAAAGTTTCTTGGACTCAACCCGGAGGGGTAGGTTCTTGGTTGCTAACCAAACTCTTTGACCAGCTCGGAAACTAGGGGCTGTCCGGCGGCGGCGGTTAGCCTGACTTTGGTATTGTTGAGAGGCCCGAAGGAGATTATGCCTGGCCTTTCTCCAGGTCAGTCGACAACGTTGGACAAAGCGCTGGGCGGAAGGTACACCAACTTGAGTTTCTTCTTTGGGAAATAAAGGGGGAGTATATCCAAACTGGCATTCGAAGGGGGATAGTCCAGTGGCGGAGGACTGGAGGGTGTTGTGGGCATATTCAGCCCAAATGATATAGGTGGCCCAAGATGTAGGATTGTTGGCCGCCATACAGCGTAGGGTGGTTTCCAGAACTTGATTAATCCGTTCCGTCTGGCCATTAGATTCAGGATGAAACCCAGATGACAGGCTGGCAGTGGCACCAATAAGCTTGCAAAAGGCTGCCCAGAACCAGGATGAGAACTGGGGACCCCGGTCAGAGACAATGTCCAGGGGAATACCAAATAAGCGGAAGACATGGTTCATGAGGAGCTCAGCAGTCTCCTTGGCCGAAGGCAGCTTGGGCAGGGGAATGAACCGGGCAGCCTTAGAGAACCGATCTACAACCACCAGGATGACAGTGTTGCCTTGGGATGGTGGAAGTCCTGTCACAAAGTCTAGAGAAAGGTGCGACCATGGTCTGCGGGGAACAGGTAAGGGATGAAGCAATCCCTGAGGTCGCTGATGTGTAGATTTTCCCTGGTTGCACACGATGCAGGCATCTACATACAGCTTAACATCCTTCTTGATTGACGGCCACCAAAACCACCGCTGGAGGAAGTCAAGTGTGCGAGCACTTCCCGGATGGCATGTCAAGGGAGACTCATGACCCCATTGCAAGACCCGGGCCCGGGCAGATTTAGGAACGTAAAGGCATCCAGTGGGACCACCACCTGGATCAGGCTCATGGGCAAGGGCCTCTCGCACCACTCTCTCCAGTTCCCAATGAAGGGGTGCAATGATCCTAGACCTAGGAATAATCGATGCCAAAGGCTTCTCTTGTGTCTCAGGAGAGTATGCTTGGGACAGGGCATCCGGCTTGACATTTTTGGTGCCGGGTCTGTAAGATAGGAGAAACTGGAATCGATTAAAAAACAGGGACCATCGAGCTTGCCGAGGGTTCAACCTCTTAGCCTGTTGGAGATATTCCAGATTCTTGTGGTCTGTAAGAACCTGGAAAGGGTGCTGAGCCCCCTCAAGCCAGTGGCGCCACTCCTCCAAAGCAAGTTTTACTGCAAGCAACTCACGATCCCCCACGTGGTAGTTGCGCTCAGCATCCGACAGGCGGCGAGACATGAAGGCGCAAGGGTGTAATTTTCCATCTTCAGCCCTCTGTGACAGGATGGCTCCTACCCCCACCTCTGAGGCGTCCACCTCCACCACAAAAGGTCTCTTTGGGTCAGGGATCAAAAGAATAGGAGCAGAAGTGAATCGACGCTTGAGATCTTCAAAGGCCCCTGCTGCTTCCAGACCCCAGTGAATCTTGGTTCCTCCTCCCTTGGTAAGTGCTGTCAAGGGGGCACAACAGAACTGAAATTCTTAATAAACTTCCTGTAGAAGTTTGAAAAACCAATGAAACGTTGAACCTCCTTGACTGTAGTAGGAATGGGCCAATTGTGGACTGCTTTGACTTTCTCGGGGTCCATCTCCAGGTGGCCAGGAGTGATGATGAACCCGAGAAATTGGGCCTGGGTTACATGAAATTCACACTTCTCTGGTTTTACGTAGAGGTGATTTTCAAGGAGTCTCTGGAGAACCCTGCTAACATGCCCCTCATGCTCCTGCAGTGATTTTGAGAAAATGAGTATATCGTCTAGATATACAAAGACAAATTTATTGAGTAGGTCCCGGAGAACGTCATTAATTAGTGCCTGAAACACAGCTGGGGCATTGGTAAGCCCGAATGGCATCACGAGATACTCATAGTGGCCTGTGGGAGTGTTGAAGGCTGTCTTCCATTCATCCCCTTGCCGGATCCGCACAAGATGGTAAGCATTACGGAGATCCAGCTTAGTGAATATTGAAGCTTCTTGAAGCAGCTCAAAAGCAGTGGCCATGAGAGGTAGGGGGTATCGATTCCGAATTGTGATCTTATTGAGGCCTCGGTAATCTATACAAGGCCTAAGGCCTCCATCTTTCTTCTCAACAAAGAAGAAACCTGCCCCAGCTGGAGAAGTGGAGGTTCGGATGATGCCAGCTGCCAAGGACTCCTTAATATAGACATCCATAGCTGAGCGCTCAGGAGGAGATAAAGAGAAGATCCGACCTTTGGGAGGGCAGGAACCAGGGAGAAGATCAATAGCACAGTCGTAAGTGCGGTGAGGTGGTAAGGAGGTAGCCCGGGTCTTGCTGAATACTGCTTTAAACTGATGATAAACACTAGGGACTCGAGATAGGTCAATAGACTCTTGAAAATTAGAAATAGGGGCTATGGGACTCTGAGGTAGACAGGTAAGTTGGCAAGTTGAACCCCAACTAAGAATGGTGCCAGTGGGCCAGTCAATTATGGGATTATGTCTGCACAGCCAAGGGTGACCCAGGATAATAGGATACTCGGGGGAGTCAATAAGATAAAAGGTCTCCTCCTGCTGGTGTTGAAAGGTAGTAAGTCGCAGGGACTGAGTGGCCTCTGTTACTTTGCCTGGTTCCAGAGGTCTGCCATCTAAAGCTGTAACTGCCTGGGGATGAGGGAGAAGCTGAGTAGGAATATTAAGTTTCTTAGCCAAGGTTAGATCCAGGAAGTTGCCTGCTGCACCAGAGTCAATCATAGCCTGGACCAGATGCTGGTGGTCCTCCCAGGATAAAGTGGCTGGAACAGCTAGGACAGCATTAGCAGGAGGGGCTCTAACTTTCCCCATCACAGCCCTCCTGTTGCTGGGCGGGGACTGGCGTTTCCCAAGAGCTCTGGGCAGGTGGAGCGAAAGTGGCCAGAAGCACCACAGTAAAGGCAACGTCGCTCTCTCATGCGACGTTCCCTCTCATTGGAAGAAAGCCTGGAGCGGCCCAACTGCATGTCCTCTGGGTAATCATGGGGCTGTTCAAGGGCAGGGGAAGCTCTGGAGGAAGGAATACAAACTGGTGAAACAGACCTACTCAAAGTGGACCGAGACTCCTTGCGGCGAGCCATTCTCCGCTCTCTCAAGCGATTGTCCAGGCGGATGGCCATAGCTATAAGGGACTCGAGATCTTCTGCTGGTTCTCGGGTGGCTAACTCATCTTGAAGGGGGTCAGACAATCCTCCATGAAAGCAGACCCTCAGTGCCTCATCGTTCCATCCGCTTCTTGCTGCTATAGTTCGAAACTCAATGGCGAAATCTGCCGTACTACGGGACCCCTGACGGAGAGTGAGTAGGCGCTTGGAAGCATCCCGACCACTGATAGGATGATCAAACACTCGCTTGAACTCTTCCACAAATGCCACGTAGGACTCACAACAGGCATCCTGTGATTGCCACACTGCAGAGGCCCAGGAGAGGGCCTTGTCTGAGAGAAGGGTAATTATGTAAGCAATCTTGGAGCGATCTGTAGGAAAACTTGAGGGTTGGAGCTCAAAGGTGAGGGAGCATTGAGTGAGGAAACCTTGGAAGGTTTGGTAGAGGAGAGATGGTAGTCGGGGCTCCGCCATGGGAGAAGACCTGTCACCACCTGGAGGTAATACAGAGGAAGGGGAAGGGAGGCGTTCAAAGAGCTGGCGGATGGAACTCATCATATCACCCAGAAGTTGAGAGTGTTTGGTCATCAGCTCTTCTTGTCGGCTGAGAACAGCTTCATGACGCTGAAACGATGCCTCATGTTGAGTGATCATTGCAAACAGGTCCTTGGGACCAAGTGTCTCTGGGTCCATTGCTGACTTGGTTTTTCTGTCACGAGCTGGGATTGAACCTGGGTCTCTGGTGTGGTGATCAGAGAAATCTACCACTTGGCCACAGAGGCAGTGATGGTGGACCCAAATGAAACACTTAAGACAGAACTCCAGCTAAGGTTGATTTATTAAAAAAAAGGGTTTTGCATGAAAAAATCCAACCAAAGTTCTTCTCAGACAGAGGAATAAATAGCAGTGGAAAAAACTACAAGGAAAAAACAAAAACTCCACGAGGGGAGAAAATATTACTACAGAACACACACACTCAAAAAGTAAAAATCACCTTACTTGAGGAAGCTTGAAATGGCCAGGGAAAACAAAGCAGGAAACACACAGCCAAGACTCAAAAACCAAGTGAGGGAGACAAGGGAAAAAACACAACTTAAATACTCTATGAGAAACAAGGCACAGGTGACTAACATAAGCCTAATAAGGCCACACGAGGAGAAACAAAAAGAGAGAGGAACTAGGAGGCCCTCTAGAGGCAAGGAGGCAAACAACAGGAAGTGGGATGCTGACAAATATGTAATGGTTGTCACAAAATATTACTACAGTTTACTATATAAAATACTATGGTATCTACGATAATCTTTTTTGTGTGAGCATGTTTTACTCCCACCTTACTTCTCATTCAGATTGCATTTATTATAATTGTATGTGTATATATATATATATATATATATATATATATATATAATTACATTTACATTACAATCTACTTATTGAGGACTTTATTTACAATGTTTACCTCATTGTAGTGTTAATAGAGATGGTTTTGAGAGCAACCTTTTCACGTCATGTGCTGTGATGTAAACAAAATGGCAGCCTCTAGAGAAAATATTTTATCAAAGTTTATTAAAACTATGACATTTGTACTTTTTTAATGTCACATTAATAAAGCCAATTCCAATGTTAATCTATTGAGCCGTACATGTGTTTATAGTCTTCCTTTAAAAAAGTTGCATAAAAAAACATGCTATACTGTTACCATTGTCCCTGAAGGACATGCATCAGCTAAGCCATGTTTCTATGTCAGCTCAGGTCATGCACTTTACTATTTATATAACAGACATAAAGATCAGCACATCTCATTGTAAAGCGCCAGAACCGTGTCAAACACATGTGCCAGGTCTTTGCATGATTTATTACTATATTAATATTATGAGGTGTTACGATAAAATGTGAGTCATAGGTTGTGATATGCTAATATTAAATAATTTCTTTTGTACATACAGAGGATAAAAGCTTTCTCCAAGGACAGATATTCATGATGTCAGTTGGAAACGTCAGTTTTATAAAGGCTTTTATCATTGTTGGGTTCCCGGGACTTCAGCCTCGATACTACGCCATTGTCTCAGCAGTCCTGTTTTTTGTTTATGTGTGTACACTGATGGGAAATGCTGTGTTTATAACATTATTTGTATTATCTAAGAGCCTTAAGAAGCCTGTTTATTATTTTATTGTAAATCTTGCTGTATGTGATGTACTTTTCAGCACCACTGCATTACCAAAGATAATCAGCAGGTATTGGTTTGAAGATCGATCCATTTCATTTTTGGGTTGCTTTCTTCAAATGTTTTTTGTGCATTATTTTGGCACAGTCAGTTCATACATACTGGCTTTAATGGCTATAGATCGCTATGTAGCCATTTGTCACCCGTTTCGATATTACAGCATTATGACAAACAGAAATGTACTCATTCTGTGCTGTGCAGCTTGGGTCTGGGCTTCCTTGGGCCCCCTGATGTTGATTATTCGGGCGTATCCTCTCCCATACTGTGCAGAAAACACCATAGTACACTGTTTCTGTGATCATGTTTCGATTACAACACTGGCTTGCACCGACCGAACTCTTTATGGGTTCCCAGCTTTGGTCAATGCCCTTATAGTGCTGCTGGGTTCACTTGCTGTTATTGTTTTCTCTTACTGTGCTATCATTGTGGCCGTTCTGCGTATATCGAGTGCTCAAGGAAGACTGAAGACTTTCTCCACCTGCAGTCCTCAGCTCATCATTATTGCTCTGTTTTTCTTACCCAGATGTTTTAATTATTTGTCTAGCAATATTAACGTAAAGTTCAGTACTGATTTGCGATTGGTCATTATTATGACGTATAGCCTGTTGCCACCGATGATTAACCCATTTATTTATTGTTTGAGAACAGAAGATGTCAAAATGATTTTTAAAATACTATTTCAAAATAAACAAACGGGCATTCATTTACAGGTGCCATGAAGTGCTCTATGCCAAATGTTATTAAAACAAATCTAACGTTTCCAGATTGTATAAAATGTCACTTGTGAATGATATGCCGTGTGTAAGTCAATTTTCCTTACATGTTAATTTTAATTCTGACCCCTCGGTTTCACAGGCAAGGCTTAAGGCTAGTCCTAGACTTAAACACATGTTTGTCACAAATGAAAATAACTTGCAGTGACAGATCTTAAAATATGCCAGTGCCATTGATTTGTTAAGTAAGGCATGTTTATAAAGATGCTTAAACTTTATAATTTAACTAAGTACATAGTCCTGGTTTAACTAAGCCTTGTCTGTGTATTAATGATGCATTTTTATTGCATGAAACTGAAAAAAGCATTGTGTCAACAAAATGAACTTGTACTTTGCAATAATTGAAATAATTTGAGGAAGCTGTGACAATGTAAATAGCATAGAATTGAATAGTCTTGTCTTGAATATGTTCTGCACTGTCATATTGTAAATTATGTTTGAACATATGTCATTTCTACAGTAGTAGGAACATTCTTTCAATACATTATAGATGTTTACCAATGGCTGTTTTTATTAAATATCTCCAATAAAGGCCTGAATTATTTCATTTATGTTTTAAATTTTTTAATATAAAATATGTATTGTACTTTGCGGAATATAAACCGCACCGGAATATAAGCCGCATCATTCAAAAATGCGTCATTAAGATGAAATAACATATATAAGTCACAGTGGACTATACGTTGTGTTTATTAAAAAATTATTTCACAAAATCCAAGCCGAAGAACAGACATTTAATCTGGAAGGCAAGTTATTCAACTAAACAATAGCAGACAGAACAGCAGGCTAAATAGATGTCTGTTTTTTAAAGGTAATATTATCAGTTATTTAAACGATAAACCATAGCATACAGAACTTACCTGGAAGGTTGAATAGGGCAAATTAACCGAACAAGACAACTAGCGTGAAGTTTGCATACTCGTCATTCCACATCACTGAATTCATTGAATTACATAAATACAGAAGCAGCATTATGGCGGACTCTCATGGCTGTAGACGGTAATGATGTCTCGTCTCATAAATGTCTAAATTAATTCCTTCTTCCATTCCATTCCTTCTTCAAGATACTGTATTTTAAAGAAAATTTTGCAAAAAATCTACAGACAACATACATATTTTTATTGAAATGTGTTCAAATAATGTTTTATGCTCTTTTGCAATTAACCATAAACAATTAGGGGAGTGTGCACATCAAAGCTTTTAAAGCGGCTGAAAACGCCAGGCAGATGGCGACTGCCAGCTTTTTTTCACCCGACTGCCACTTTTTTTCAGTCATTCTACTGTACGATGATGTTTATCCCGCCCCTCCTCCACTGTGATGGACGGCCGAGTGAGAACTGACAGTGAGTACGTTTACATGCACAGAATAAGCGGATAACTATCAAAAATCTGCTTATTACAGAAAACTGTTTTCATGCGTTTACACGCAAATCAGTTAGCCGGCTATGCAGACAACTGCGTTTACATGGGACTTGAAGAATTATCAGTTTTCTCGCAGGCAGTGACGTCACCGCCTTTAGTACACAATAGTCGATCAAAAAGTCAACAACATATCTGTCTTAAGCTGTACTGTTGTATCTCTCCTCGTGTCTGCAGAACCTGTTAATGTAACATGAGCTTTTATTTTCACAGTTTCTCTGGCAACTGCTTAAGTCGAGCGGAGACTTTTATGCGTTACCTTGAGCTTACTTCCGCATGTGACATTTATCTTTCATACGCGGAGACATGCGCACATGGACAAAACCGTGAGAAAGTGGGTTAAGGTGTTTACATGCCACGCGAAATCGGCGAAATGAGCAAAAAACTACCTGTGCCGATCGTTTTTTGCTTACACTGTTTATGGGCTTTCCCCGATTAAAGAAAACTGCTTTACGCGTTTACATGACCCCACGTGTTATCAGTTTATTAAGCATAATCGGCGTAAGACTGTGCATGTAAACGCACTCACTGACTAGCTGAGCTTTTCACCCAACTCTCGCCATTCAGCACTGAGTGCAGAAAAATGCAGAGTCCTGGCTTTCAGCGCGAAAAAACGGCAGCTACTTTACTTTTTTTTTGAAAACCGCCACGCTTCCATTGGAAACAATTGAAAACATAAGCTGGCCACCGGCGTAAAAGCTTTGGTGTGCATGCCCCTTTAATGTACATTTAGTAGTGGAATGGCTTAAGACCGTGCTGTTAATGTCTGTACCTTTAAATGGAAATGAGCTACAGCTCCTCACTTCCTTACAAACAGACAGTGAATGCTTTTAGTTAAAATATATCTGATTAAAACATAGACAACACTAACTAGTAGACAGAATACAACCTCGCTAAAGGTGGAAACCAGTGGCGGCCGGTGACTTTTTCGAGGCAGCACGATGCAAAAGCTCATCATGTATTTAGCCCGTCATGTGTGTGGTTCGTCACTTTAAAATATGTGTTTGGTGTGTCGAATAAACCTATGTGCATCATGTGTCTTGTCAAAATAAGTGCGTGCTGCACACAGGTCTAAAGGGTTTTTGATAAAAAGAGAAGCTCGCGTTTGCAAGATACTCCCATAATCTCATGTGTAATCATAGTTTAGTGTTAAGCGAGTATTTTGACACGTGTGCAGCTGGCATTTATTTTGACAAAACACATGATGCACATGAATCACATGACGCAACAAACACATATTTTAAAAATACGAGCAACACACGAGACTTCGAACCCATATTTTGAATTAGCTCCCCTCGGAAGAGCAGTCACGATCCGCCACTGGTGGAACTGTAAGTGGGCGGGGCTTTATCAATGTGAACTCACATTGATAAGAGAATTAAAAAGGCATGTCTAATGAGACTGGTGATTAAAAAAGACCTTGTAAAAGAGGATTTTGCATAATAGGTGCCCTTTAATAATCCCTAGAATATAAAAATCATCTAAAGGTGAGAGATTTTTTCCAGTTCCAGTTTGGTGTGATGCTCATTCCACCACCTGATTGCCATCCTCATGGTGCCAAATTGACGATATCAACTGATCACTTCCTTTGTGCACTTGTAGCTGGGTAAAATATTATTATATAGTATACACTATATTCTATATAGCATATATTTAGTATAGTTTATGGTAAATTCTATAATATATTACTGTAACAGCAGTGTGAGTTATAGCTGCAATCAGTAAGAATGTGTCTCTATATTCTTGTTACAGATGGTCCTGGTCCTCCTGGCTAAGCCTGGTGTCATAGGGTCTTCCTAAAGGAGTTTTTTCACCCCTTGACCGCTGTCGCTCTGTTGGCTTGCTTACTGGAAGACTTCTAATATTAGCTTAACTCAAGACTGTAAATAATGTTAATACTGTTTTCTTTATTATGATCAAGTTACAATCTTACAGATACAGATTGCTACTTCACTGTAGTACACTGTAAAAAGTAAAACGTTTGTTTAACTTAAATATTACTTAATTGGTAACCTAAACATTTTTAATTTGAAAGTAAAATTATAAGTTGAATGAACTAACATTTTTGTAGGCGTTCCAAATAATTTGGAATGGCATGCTACTTATTACATTATTCCAATAAAGACATAAATTTGTGTACACTGTTAAAAGAAAAAAATGCCATGAGAATGGTGATGAGAAAACCCCAAACAACACGTCAAATGTGGGCGGTGTTTTCTGGTCTTTAAAGATAGATGATCTTTCATATCTATAGCATATGCATCTATGCAAGGTTTTCTTTGTCTGTGCATTACTTTAGGTTTGCAGTTTGTTTGTCAGTAAATGCAAGATCACTTAATAATTCCATTTTATAACTTGAGATTATGCATTGGGGTAGTTTCTTTGGAAGTATGTCAATTATGAGCTATATTTATTCATATTTAAAGTTGAACATTTAAGAATTGAAGAGAAAATTTTTATTTTGAAATAACATAATTTTTTGTATTTTGTGTTTTAGTCTAATCTTTTTTGCAGATAGGATTTCAACTATATACACTGTGTGTTTCAGCTTTGTTTGACATTGTTTTTACAGTGAATGTGCATCAGGTAATTGTGAAGTCTTTCCAGAGCCATGACTTTCACCAACGTCACTGAATTCTACCTGCAGGGATTTCCAGGACTCCAAGCGCAGTATTATGGAGCTGTGGGAACTTTTTTGCTTTTCATCTACTTATTACTGACAGGAGGAAATTTCTTTATAATTTCATTTATTGCATATGACAGAACCCTTCAGAAACCCACATATTTAATCTTCTGTAATCTTGCAGTGTCTGATCTTGTTTTTGGAACTGCAACGCTGCCTACGGCAATTTCAAAATACCTTTTCAATGTCAACACTATATCATTTTATAGTTGCTTTGTGCAAATGTTTTTTGTTCATTATTTAGGGAGTGTTAATTCTTTTATTTTGCTATTTATGGCCATTGATCGCTTTGTTGCAGTGCGCAACCCACTTAGATATTGTGCGATTATAACAAATAAAAACATTTTAATGGCATGTGCAGTGATTTGGACAATGTTAATAATTTTGTTGGGGGTTATTACTTATGAAACCTTTGATGAACCCTACTGTTCATTTAATGTAATAACCCAAAACTATTGTGACCAAAATACAATAATGAAATTATCCTGTGGAAACTATAAGCAGAAAAAGCTGTATATTTTTGGAAGTGCCATGTTTGTTCTCTTGGCCCCTTTGGCTTTTATAATTTTTTCTTTTGTTGCCATCATCACATCTGTTTTTAAAATCTCTGACAGTCAGGCTCGATATAAAACATTCTCAACCTGCACTCCCCAACTTGTTATCATCTTTCTGTACTATGTACCTAGATGTTTTATCTATGCATATGAATTAGTAGTGCCAATACCACCTGCCATTCGGATGGTGTTAGTTATGTGCTACAGCCTGTTGCCCCCTGTTGTCAATCCAATGATATACTGCTTCAGAACTAAAGAAATCAAAGATGCTTTAAGAAGGAAAATGAGACACAAAGTCAGCATGCAGGTCACAATGCTTTGGAGCAGAACCTAAAGCAGCTTGAATACAGTAGTGCTTTGTTTACATCATGCCCTGTTTATACTGTAGTCTATCCATCTTATTCTGTCTGTGAGTATGACTGTGGACCCTTCTACTGATGGCATTTATTGACAAATGTAATTCTTTGATAATAACCTTTCCTTTTCCAAATGTAAGTAACATGCAACTTTCTGAATCTGGTAAATGAATAAACTGACTGTTTACCAATTCATCACAAATATTTATTAATAATAATAAAAAACTTGAATTCAGTCTGTCTGTACCCCTTGAAATCCATTCCCTGGACTCAGAACAGGGCAGATCAAATATTAAATATTATTGTTCTGAAAAAAGTACAATTGTTTATCCTGAATTTTTTCTCCTGAACAGTTTGCTTTCATATGGATATTATATGTACGGCTAAACTACAGTACTGCACTTTAAAACACCACGTTTGTGTCTTTGAACATTAGAACAGAATATTTTAATTAAGAAATGTATCAATAAAGCAATCAGT
>NC_133344.1:19076551-19176551 GCF_030506205.2 Paramisgurnus dabryanus | reverse complement strand
GACTGATGGATAGTAAAGATACAGGTCAGCTCTGCACTGCACATAGCACCCAAGGTTCTCTGGTGACCTGGAGAAGAAGGAAAACTGTTCTTCAAGAAAATAGGGGAAATGCGGCCGAAAGCCAGCAGCAGAACATAATGGAATGAAGATTTTTTCCCCAGCCCACCACCAGGGGAAGGAGTGGTGCAAACGACCTCCACAATCTTAAGGTCACCCATTACAAAGCCGCTTGCTTATGTTTTCTGCCTGGCTTAGCATAGGACTAGAGGACTGGGTGCCTTTACATCCAACCTCAGTGCAGCTTGGGCAGGGGCGGATGAGGGGGACACCCTTGGCGACAAATTAACTAAGGGGAGGCCTCCGTCAACTTTTAGGGCAGTTGAGAACTGCTGCCAGCCCTCAACCGTGTCACTTAAGAGGCTGGTCTGTGACAGGAGGAGTTTACGTAAAGTTGTCTGCATATCAACCAGACACATTTTTGGCCTTGTCGGACCACCATAATGGACACAAATAATTTGGACCCAGCTGATTTTGGCCTTGTTGGACCACCATAATGGACATTGCACAACCCAGACTGCTCCTACCTTTGTCACTCGTAGTGTTCAGCCATTACACTGTTGGGCCGTTACCACCCTTGTGCAGATGATTCAGTGCCTTATTTTGATGGACACAGCAGTAATGCCACAGCATGCTGGGCAAAGGCAGGTAGCCAGTAAGGCTGGTATTGACAGTTTGTGAGTGGGAGAAATGGATATCCAGCCAGGTGGCAGCGCCAGAAGGACACAGTTGCATTGCGAGTGGCCACGCCCCCCAGGGATTGCTGTGTATTCCCAGCGTTCACGCCAAAAAATTTAATAATCTGTGTATTATTGAATAACTGTAAGAATATTTCCTTTAAATATAATTTTTGTCATATAAAGTTTTGAGAGATAATAATGTTTTTTCCACTGCTTATTTAGACTTGTTAGTGCAGTTAAAATCGCATTTGGCGCATTTACCTATTAATTTCAGTAATATTGCTGTTTTTCCGAATAATAATAGTACAATTTACATTCAATCCTGCTTCCTTCTCTGTTTATTCATTTCATTATGCCATGAGACGTTCAATTCAATTCAATTCAATTTTATTTATATAGCGCTTTTCACAAAAGTCAATTGTTTCAAAGCAGCTTTACATAAATAGAAGCAGTGAAAAGCACAGAAAACGACAGATAGCACAACAGAATACATGATAGCATGAGCAGTTAAATTTGCTGCGGCTATGACTCAATATTATAATTGCACGTATTACTAAAGCAACGTATAGAAGAGGAAGCTAGGTAAAGCCCAAAAAGGCTGCCTCCCCGGGGTGAAAAACCCCCTAGGAGAAAAAAAAACCCCGGGCTTTTATCCGAGGAAAAATAAGTCCTAGGAGGGAAAAACCCTTGGGAGAACGGAAATGGAGATTTAGCGGAGATTAAGCGGTTCTGCCGGTGATCGTTGGTCAGGTATCAGCTGGGCATAACGTTGAAGGACAGCCAGTAGATCAGAGGTGTGCCGACTTTCACATCTACCGGGACTGGGTCTGTTTGTCTCGTCCTCGGGTCGAGGACGAGACAGGGAGAGAAAAACAAAATCGTATTAGCGTAGCGGCCGTTCATATGTATTGAAGTGTCACACAGTGATGTGGTTTAACTCAGCTTAGTTCCAGACAGACTAAATATTGCGGCATAATTATGTTATCCACAGTTGAGGATTTAGCAATTTGGGGGCCCAATGCGAGGGTATATATGGTAAATAAGGGTCACCTTCCGATCTTTAAGAGAAAATGAAACCTGACGACCCGTTTGACTAAGGCCTAAAGCCCCACTGTCGTCGTTAATGCAGGTTCAGTGGCAAACGGGTCTATATTGTATACCATTTACAGGACCAGGAGAAAACGCCAAAAACATCGCAACCCGACCATACGTGCTAACCCGTTTGACTAAGGCCGGAAGCCCCACTGTCGTCGTTAATGCAGGTTCAGTGGCAAACGGGTATGTATGGCATACTATTCATAAGACTTACGATAGCGCCAAAATCGCAACCCGACCATACATACCAACCCGTTTGACTAAGGCTTGAGGCCCCACTGTCGTCGTTAATGCAGGTTCAGTGGCAAACGGGTCTGTATGGCATACTATTCACAAGACACACGAAAGCGCGAAAAACGCAACCCGACCATACATACCAACCCGTTTGACTAAGGCTGGAGGCCCCACTGTCGTCGTTAATGCAGGTTCAGTGGCAAACGGGTCTGTATGGCATACTATTCATAAGACTTACGATAGCGCCAAAATCGCAACCCGACCATACGTGCCAACCCGTTTGACTAAGGCTGGAGGCCCCACTGTCGTCGTTAATGCAGGTTCAGTGGCAAACGGGTATGTATGGCATACTATTCACAAGACACACGAATGCGCGAAAAACGCAACCCGACCATACATACCAACCCGTTTGACTAAGGCTGGAGGCCCCACTGTCGTCGTTAATGCAGGTTCAGTGGCAAACGGGTATGTATGGCATACTATTCACAAGACACACGAAAGCGCGAAAAACGCAACCCGACCATACATACCAACCCGTTTGACTAAGGCTGGAGGCCCCACTGTCGTCGTTAATGCAGGTTCAGTGGCAAACGGGTCTGTATGGCATACTATTCATAAGACTTACGATAGCGCCAAAATCGCAACCCGACCATACGTGCCAACCCGTTTGACTAAGGCTGGAGGCCCCACTGTCGTCGTTAATGCAGGTTCAGTGGCAAACGGGTATGTATGGCATACTATTCACAAGACACACGAAAGCGCGAAAAACGCAACCCGACCATACATACCAACCCGTTTGACTAAGGCTGGAGGCCCCACTGTCGTCGTTAATGCAGGTTCAGTGGCAAACGGGTCTGTATGGCATACTATTCACAAGACACACGAAAGCACCAAAATCGCAACCCGACCATACGTGCCAAACCGTTTGACTAAGGCTGGAGGCCCCACTGTCGTCGTTAATGCAGGTTCAGTGGCAAACGGTGGCAAACTATTTAATGCAATTCATTTTAAGTGTTCATGCAGAAAAGGTTTTTATTTATTTATTTGGTTGGTCTGTGTTATGACCGTGAGTGCTTTGTTCCATGAAAATAACTATTGCGAGTTAAGAACCTTTACTAGACAAATTATGCGAATGCTTTGTTGAAGAGAAAAGTTTTAAGTCTAGATTTAAAATGATCGACTGTGTCTGATTCTCGGACATCGGTTGGTAAATCATTCCAGAGCTTAGGGGCTAAGTAGGAAAAGGATCTTCCACTTTTTTGATAGTCTAGGGATAATCAATAGGCCAGAATTTTGCGACCGTAGTGTGCGTGATGGATTGTATTCTGATAGTAATTCTCTAAGATATGAGGGTGCTAAGCCATTTAAAGCTTTGTAGGTGATTAGTGATATTTTAAATTGGATGCGATATTTAACTGGTAGCCAGTGTAAAGATGCCAGAATTGGGCTTATGTGGTCATACTTCTTAGATTGAGTAAGTACCCTTGCAGAAGCGTTTTGAACTAGCTGAAGCTTGTTGACCTGATTTGAATGGCATCCCCCGAGTAGCGAGTTACAATAGTCTATTCTAGAGGTCATAAAAGCATGAATAAGCTTCTCTGCGTCAGATGTAGACAGTATATGGCGTATTTTTGAGATATTTCTAAGATGGAAGAATGCTGTGTGGCAGACGTTGGCGATATGACTATCAAAGGATAAGTTGCTGTCGAACATCACACCTAAGTTCCTAACCGTGGAAGATGGCACCACAGTACAGCCATCTATGTGCAATTTGTAATCTGACATATTATGTTTGTAGCGATTTGGTTCAATAATAAGTACCTCTGTCTTATTGGAGTTGAGCTTAAGAAAGTTATGTGCCATCCAGTCACTAACATCGCTAATGCAGTCTTTTAGTTTAGAAAACGTGTGTGTTTCGCTGGGATGCGAGGAGATGTAAAGCTGGGTATCATCCGCATAGCAGTGAAAACTTATGTTATGTTTCCTGATAATGTCTCCTAGGGGTAACATGTATAACGAGAACAGGATAGGACCTAAAACTGATCCCTGCGGTACACCGTATTTAACCAGGGAGTGATATGACTCTTCCTCATTTACATAAACAAAGTGACAGCGATTGGTTAGATATGACCTAAACCAGGCTAGCGCCTGACCACTGATACCAACATAGTTTTCTAGTCTATTGAGTAGGATTCTGTGGTCTATTGTGTCAAATGCTGCACTAAGGTCTAGTAATATAAGAATTGAGATTTCACCACGATCGGATGTTAATAGGAGGTCATTTGTAACTCTAAGCAACGCTGTCTCTGTGCTATGGTGGGGCCTGAATCCTGATTGGAACTTTTCATATGTACTATTATTTGTCAAGAATGTGCGTAACTGGCTTGCCACTACCTTTTCTAATATTTTCGAAAGAAAAGGGAGATTTGAGATTGGTCTAAAGTTATTAAGTTCTCCTTGGTCAAGCTGTGGTTTTTTAATCAGCGGTTTAATAACTGCTAGTTTGAAAGCTGTTGGAACGTATCCTATTTCTAGCGATGAGTTAAAGATATTTAGAACTGGGGTTGACACTACAGGGAATACTTCTTTAAGTAGTTTTGTGGGAACGGGGTCTAATATACAGGACGATGATTTGGATGATGTGACTAGTTTAGAGAGCTCATCTATTGTAGTAGGTTTAAATGAATCAAGATGTTCGTATGGTAGTCTAGTGTTAAGTGAACTAATGGGTAGAGTGGTGGCTGCCTGGGTAGCTACGATGTTTTCCCTAATAGCCGAAATTTTGTTAGAAAAGAAGTTCATGAAGTCGTTACTATTGTGTTGAAGTTTACTATTGGTTTCTGTTTGTTCTTTGTTTCTAGTCAGTTTCGCAACTGTGCTAAAGAGGAAACGAGGGTTATTATGATTCTCATTTATAAGCTTGCTAAGATATGTAGATCTGGCGGTTTTAATAGCCTGTCTGTAGTGTTTAACACTCTGTTTCCATGCTGCGCGCCATACTTCTAACTTTGTGCTTCTATAATTTCTTTCCATTTTTCTAGCTGCCTTTTTAAGGGCTGCTGTGTGATGGTCATACCATGGAGCTGGCGGTTTTTCTTTGAATCTCTTTTTTCGAATGGGAGCAACGGCATCTAATGTGTTAGAACAGACATTGTTTAGGTTTTCTATTTCAATATCTAGATCGTCACAGTTATCTGCTACATGTTTCATTTGGGACAGGTCTGGAAGAGTGCTAATAAAGCTATCTTTAGTGGTGGAAATTATTGTTCTGGCTAGTCGGTAGCATGTTGTAGATTGAGTGATCCTATCTAGAAGTACAGTGTATGACACAAGGTAATGGTCAGAAACTGCATCACTCTGAGGTGATATTTCGACGTCATTAATATTGAGTCCGAGTGACAGAATTAAGTCTAATGTGTGATTACGAGTATGCGTTGGCCCTGTCACGTTTTGTCTAATATTGAGAGAATTTAGAACATCTATAAACGCACGTCCTAATGCGTCTTTTGGGTTGTCCACATGGACATTAAAATCACCAACAATAAGAGCTTTATCTACAGTGACTACAAGCTCAGATAGGAAATCTGCTATTTCATTAAGGAAATCTGCATGGTGGCCCGGTGGTCTATAGATTGTCGCTAAAGCAAAAGAAAGCTGTTTGTGGTTACGATCAGTTATTTCCATATTTAACAACATTACTTCAAATGATTTAAATTTTAGCTCAGATTTTTGGTTTACTTTAAACATTGTGTTGTATATTGTAGCTACACCACCCCCTCTCCCCTTTAATCGAGGTTCGTGTTTATAATAATAGTCTTGTGGGGTGGATTCATTTAAACTAATGTAGTCGTCTGCTTTAAGCCAGGTTTCTGTTAAACAGAGTACATCTAAGTTTTGGTCTGTAATTATTTCATTGACAATAGGTTCTTTATTGGTAAGCGATCTAATGTTAAGAAGGCCGAATTTTAAGATTCGAGATTCATCTGTTAATGTATTGTTTTCTAATTTTATTTGAATCAGATTTGTACCAGATGTAACAAGCGGTGCCCTGTATTTATTTGTTCGGGGAACAGATACAGTTGAAATGTGCTGATATTTCGGTAAGATTGACTCGAAGTGCTGGGATATAAGTGGTCTTGACATATCACGGCAGCTAACAGATGGACGGTTAAGCCGATCCGTCTGTTTCCTGACCTGGGCCCTGGATAGTCATACTATATCAGAATTAAGACTATTGATCAGATTTTTAGTGAGTATAGCACTTCCTTCCGATGACGGATGAAGGCCATCTCGGGTTAGGAGAAATGGTCTTCCCCAGAAATGCTTCCAATTGTCTATAAACCCTACGTTATGCTGAGGGCACCACTTTGACATCCATCCATTGAGAGACACTAATCTACTATGTGTTTCATCTCCCCGGTAGGCGGGGAGGGGACCAGAGCATATTACATTGTCTGACATTGTTTTTGCAATTTCACACATCTCCTTAATATTATCTTTGGTGATTTCCGACTGGCGGAGCCTAGTGTCATTCGTGCCGGCGTGAATAACAATCTTAGAAAACTTCCGCTTAGCATTAGCCAGCACTTTAAGTTTGGATCTAATGTCAGACGTTCTGGCTCCCGGTATACAGTCGACTATGGTGTTTGGTGCCTCAATGTTAGTGTTCCTGAGTATAGAATCTCCAATGACCAGGGCACTTTTAAAAGGTGTTTCAGCTGGTATACTCCTTAGGGGATCGAATCTGTTAGAAATTGTCGTTACGTTATGGGTCTTAGAAGGACGCCTTATATGACTATGCCGCCTAACAGTCACCCAGTTTGACCGCCGACTTGACTCTGATGACGGAACCGAGCCATGTGTATTTTGATAAACACTATGCGCGCTCGATACAGTATTTGTAATATTTATATTAGCATCTGATGTCGGAACAGAGCCATTAGTCTTTTCGCTCGATAGATTATTTGCGACAGTAACATTAGCGGTTTTGCTATCCTCAACTAGCGTTCGGATGCGCGATTCTAGTTCTGCAACCTTCTCAGTTAACCTTAATACTTCAATACACTTAGTGCATGTAAACCCCTCTATGCTAACAGCAGAAGCTAAACTATACATGTGGCAAGTAGTACATGTTACAATAACAAGCGGAGTCTTACCGCTTTCATGCTGGGCGATGGCGTCTTCGTTTACCCGAACGCGGTCCCCGGAGCTGCATCGCGTGGGGTGTTCGGTTGTGACATGCCTCGGTCGCCTGCGAACGTCTGGGGCCAGGGTGATGTTTGGCTTGCCGAATCTACGAAGGCCGGGCAGCGGTTCCTCCACAGCTTCCCGATCGCTTTCATGTCGTTCACGGTCCGTGAAGCTGCATCGCGTGGAATGCATGTTTGTTGCTCGCTTGTGGACGTCGGAAGGCAGGCTGAAGTGGGCGCTGTACCTCGCCTTGGATCTGCTAAAACCGGGAAACAACTCCTCCACAGCTTCCCGCTCAGGTGAGGATAGGTCAGAAAAGCATATATCAGATGAATCCGCCATTAGATCGGAAAATGCTAGCTTCAGCCTCCACCGTGTGGATGCTAGCGGGCTATATGGAGGAGTTCATTGTCATTTATATTAATAATCTTGTCTAATTAATAATCTTGTCTAATATTCAAATCATATAAGGAATAATGTGTCTATCTTTAAATAACTGGAAGAATATAGTTTTGAAATTAATTTTTGTCATAAAGTTTTGATAAATAATAATGTTGTGAGGATATTTATTGCCATGTGAGACGTTTATTGCCGTTGAATACTTGCGTCTATAATATGGAAATCATATATACATAGTAGGAAATATATAATGTGGTATACTGCAAAGTTACCCTGCTAATTTTTATTTATGATATGTGGAGATAAATAAACCTTTGCAAATCTGCTGATTTGATCCATTCATGTCCTGACCACCAGGCAAGAGATTTTAAACATCCTTAATTCACACTTACTAGTCTTCCAAATAATATCTAAAGTATATTGTTTTGTGAAAAAAAGATGCTTTGTTATATTGTTTATGCGCTTTTTAAAGTTTGTGTTGTGGAGGGCAGAGTGAAGCCAGCAGAGCAGGAAGCCTAGGCGTAGCAGGAATCCAGGGCGGTGCAGGCAGAGCAGGAAGCCAGGGCAGAGCAGGTGGCCAGGGCGGAGCAGGCATAGCAGGTGGCCAGGGCGAAGCCGAAGGTGGGACCAGAGACCAGAGCGAAGCTGTAAGCAAAACCAGAGACCAGAGCGGAGTTAGCGCCCAGGGTGGTGCTGCAGGTAGAGCCAGAGACCAGAGCTGAGCTGGAAGCCAGGGTGGTGCTGCAGGAAGGACCAGAGACCAGAGCATAGCTGAAGACCAGGGCAAGCTTCAAGCATAGCAAGAGACCAGACTCTGGCGATTCACTTGGCATTGAAAATTCCCTTGTGACAGAAAGTGCATGAGGCTCAGGTTTGGACCTTCAAGTCGTGATAGAGCGTATAGATGACACAGGTTTAAACCTTCCAGCTGTGACAGGGAGTTCAGGAGACACAGGTTCATGAGTTTGAGAGACTTCCTGTGAAGCAGAAGAGCAAAAAACAGACCAAGCAAACCACAAAGCCAAGGCAAACATAGAAGATTCAAAAAGTTCAGAAGATACAGATCATTAGTATCATTCCGTTGAATCAAATAAGTTGTTTGGCTCAGGTGATTCAGAAGAATCGGGGTGATTCGGACAAATCAGTGACTCACTTGACTCGGTTGACTCTCTGAATTTGGTAGAATCACTTGACTTGGTTAACTCATTGAACTAAATAAGAAAATAAAAAAAAATGGTCAAACTGGCTGACTCCATCTTTCCGGTAGGCTCCAAAGACCCGTTCGACCCGATCAGTCCGGCTGGTTCTGTTGACTTGATTGGTCCGGCTGGTTCCATTGACCCGACTGGTCTGGCTGGTTCCATTGACCTGATCGGTCCGGCTGTTGAAGCAGACAGTTTGGAATGCCGGCCGCCTGAACCGACACCATCGGGGTATCTGCCAGGCTTGAGACTAACTGGTTCGCACAGGCCTCAACTGGGCTTACCAATATAGCAACCATCTTATGAACTGACTCGGGACTGGCGGCAGCCATCTTGTAAACAGGTTCGGTAACAAGTGTACAAAGGATTGGACAGGACAGAGTTAATGTAGAGCATTCCGGCATCCAAGGTTGATTTGGCTCCGTATCCCACGGACCCCCAATTCCTACTGCCCCCCCCCAAAAAATATTTAAAACCGGCATCCATCTCTACCCTGCTTACGGTTAGAGAGGACCCCCCAAGAGCAACGCTAGATTAACAAAGTCTGTGAAAGACCCCTTACTGTAAGTACCTTTTCTCCGAAGTCCACCTGGTTACACAGGTCCACAAACGCATCAACATATTCCTCGATTGGAGAATCCTCTTGATGTAAACAAAATTTCTATATTAAATGCAGTGTTGGCAACGTTACTGAAAAAAAGTAATTAGTTATAGTTACTAATTACTTCTACAAAATAGTAACTGAGTAAGTAACTGCGTTACATAATTATTAAAGTAACTAATTACCAGGCAAAGTAACTATTGTGTTATTTAAACAAAGTTTAAATATTTAAAATAACTTGGATGCCCCCAATATAAAATTTGTTGAATGAATGAATTAGACACTAAAGAGAAACCACTAATTTTGTGGCAGCATGTGATGATGTGGTGTGCTTTATAAGATCAGAATTACAGACGTGAAGATGCTCTCTCTTACTCTGCATAAGTTGCAAATTACATAAACATTCTTGCATTTCACCTCAACGATGGAAAAGTAGTGCTTATTATACTTTGTGTTTGCGACTGCTTCCTTTGAGTTTGTTGTACTTGCCATTGCTCTGTTGTTTGGGGTGTGTGGAACTCAGACAGACTGCAGCGCAAGGACCGGGACTGCCTGTGAGTGGCTAGCAGCAGCACCCGCAGCTCGTTGAGGAGAGAGAGCGATACATGCTCTCACGTCAGTCTCCAACCACGCCAGAAAAGATAGCTAGATTTGTCCCAGTCGCTTTTTGTAAATAAAGTTGCTAAAGGGGTTTAAAAAGTTGCTAAACCTAGCGACAAAGTCACCAAGTTGGCAACACTGCACTGAACTTCTCGGGCTGTGCATATGTTTGTGTATGAACTCTGCCTGCCTCTGGTTGGCTAAAGATGGAAATTAAGCCAATCATCACCGGTTATGTGGTTGTCCCACCCCCTCTAACACACACACACCAATCATCATCAGTTATGTGTCTTTCAGCCCCAAAAACACACACACACACACACACACACACACACACACACACACACACACACACACACACACACACACACACACACACACACACACACACACACACACACACACACACACACACACACACTAGAGAAAAGCTTTGCCTGTCTCGATGAGAGAACCTACTCTGGTGAAAATCGCTTTAGTGAGATTAATTATAGTAATGCGCAGCATTTATTGTCAGTAACAGTAACGGTGTTATAACGGAGGAAACTGTAATTTATTTGATTACTTGTTACTGAAAAAAATAACACCGTTAGTAACGCTGTTTATTTATAACGCCGTTATTACCATCACTGATTAAATTACATCTTGAAGCAAATGCCAAATCCAACCCCAAACCACTGGTCATACGTCCAAATGGTTCTTTGAACCTTTGCCCATGTTTAGCATGAGGAATCCAACTCTTTAACTGTGTTAATAAGACAGAATGCATTAATGTCATTAGATACCCCCTTTTTAAAATTTTTATGTTCTTGGAGGCTTAGCTCAGAAATGTTACATTTACACCCATTAATGTCATAATGTAAAAAATTGCATTATTTTAATAATATACCTATATTTATTGGAAACTGTCAGACACTTCTTAATCAACTTATTATTAATATTTTATTCTTTAATTTTGTTGAAGTAATGTAGGTAAATTATTTTTACTTGTATCATAGGTAAAGAACTGCAGTGATTATCCTGGGAGCTTTGAGGTGTTTTACGTCATGCAATTTTGATATTTCTCTCATATAAACAATGTTGTCTGGTGATAACTAACTATAACCACTTAAGGTTCCTCTTTAAAGAGGTATAAACCCTCTACATTCCTTAACCAGCTAATCACTGTCTTAACAAAATTGGTGGATTACAATATCAAAAATCAGTTTGTGCTTTTAGAAAATGTTCAGAAATGTTAAATAATCTAATGTGTTGATACTGTGAACTGTATATTGTGTACATACAAAACTCTAAAATTGGTGCTAAAAGGACTCCAGTTCATCGTGTGGAATGGGAAACATCACTTTTATAAAAGATTTTGTCATTTCTGGCTTTCCAGGACTTCAGCCTCAATATTATGGCATTGTCTCAGCAGTCCTGTTTTTTGTTTATGTGTGTACACTGATGGGAAATGCTGTATTTATAACATTATTTGTATTATCTAAGAGCCTCCAAAAGCCTGTGTATTACTGCATTGTAAATCTTGCTGTGTGTGATGTACTCTTCAGCACCACTGCATTACCAAAGATAATCAGCAGGTATTGGTTTAAAGATGGATCCATTTCATTTTTGGGCTGCTTTCTTCAAATGTTTTTTGTGCATTATTTTGGTTCGGTCACTTCACGTCTGTTGTCAGTTATGGCTATAGATCGCTATGCAGCCATATGTTTACCACTTCGATATCACAGCATTATGATGGACAGAAATGTTTTCATTTTGATCTTTGGCTCTTGGATTTTGGGTCTGGTGGGCCCACTGATGATAATCATAAGAGCTTACCCGCTTCCTTACTGTGCTGGAAACACTATTGTACATTGTTACTGTGACCATGTTTCCATTACAACACTGGCGTGTGCTGACAGAGAAGAGTATGGTTATCCTGCTTTTGTAAATGCAATGGTAGTGCTGCTGGGTTCACTTTCTATTATTGTTTTCTCTTACTGTGCTATCATTGTATCCGTTCTGCGTATATCGAGCGCTCAAGGAAGACTGAAGACTTTGTCCACCTGCAGTCCTCAGCTCATCATTATTGCTCTGTTTTTCTTACCCAGATGTTTTAATTATTTGTCTAGCAATATTAACATAAAGTTCAGTACTGATTTGCGATTGGTCATTATAATGATGTATAGCCTCTTGCCACCAATGATTAACCCATTTATTTATTGTTTAAGAACAGATGAGGTGAGAAAAGTCTTAGTGGCACGATTGCAAAGGACAAAAATAGGCGTTAAATCAAGAAGGCCATGATCCATATGTTATATGAGTTTATCTCATGGAAACACTCCACAAGGAAACACCTCAGACAGTTGGCCAGTGTCTGACATGATGTGTTTTGTTTAATGTGTACAGTATACAGTTTTGTACAGTATATGTTTTTGTTAATTTAATAACGGTTTAATCAACATCAACACACACATTTAGTGTGAGTCCTGTATATGTAAGGAGAGCACCAATGTAAATGTAACTGTTAGTTGCTTGTTTACTCAGTATGTTATGATACCTTTTAATAAATTGCTCTGAGGAAATGTATCTAATTGCAGATGTATTTTATTTGTATTATAAGAAAATGAAATAAATTACACTATTACCCACAATGCCATATTTTAGTGGTAAGCAAATTGCAACAAACCGATCATACGTCAGAACAACAAGGTGTTAAAAGCTGTTCACACTACAGATGATAATGTTATTAACGTTAAAAATAGTTCTTGAAAATATTTAAGACTATGACAAAAAACTATAAGGATTTCATCACTTCTGTAGTATTTTTTTTTCCAATGGATAAATTATATAATATTGACAGCAAATCAAATCCATTCAAATTTAAAGTGTTCATGTATTTGAAATAGCAAATGACACTGGAGAAACTCTTTTCTGAGATCTATAATGTAAAATTACCTCAGGTATCCAGCGTTGTTGCAATTGCGGTGAAAATAACTATATTTTTTAGTCTACTCCACTGACTATGCCAGTATAATATAGTATACTAATATATGGTCTTGTGTCTTTCTTTAGGAAAATGGGTTTGCGAGTAAAATGCAGCTTTCCCAGATTTTGTGACATTACAGTTGTCTTCTACAAAAGTTGTTAAACACATATGGCCAATAATTTTTTATTACAACACAATTTATTGTTATTTGTACATTAGCATTTTAAGCAACTTTAATTATGAATAATAGTAATATAAATAATATTGATAAATTGATCATAGCATGGGCCATCATGGCCAGCCATTTATTGATGCAGCTCAAAAAACTAAACATTTTAATAAAATGTGGATTGTAACCGGTCCGACTCATTTTCCTTCACTACTCCAGGGTTTCCCGCAGAAAATTTGTTAGTCAAGGTGGTAGGGTTGGGCGGGTGGGCGGGGCCAAAGGGCGTGGCAATCAAAGGGGCGGGGCGTATGCGTCATGATGAAAATTAAAATATTTTAATAAAATAAATAAATAAAATATTTATTTTGAAAACACTCAAATAAAACTTAATTTTGAAGAAACTATGACAAAAAATGAACACATACTAGATTATTAATGAATTTTAATGTTTTTAACAGATACCTCTAATGGGAATAGAAGTGTGATGAAGTGAAACTAAAGGGTTAATAAACACAAACTGAAGCAGATGTTGTAGAACGTCAGGCGAACGATGATAGATAGCGCAAAAATTGTAAAAACTGATTATTTCCCACTATTAATTACATTACCTTAAAGGAGTGTAACTGTAGCATGTAAATAATGCACATAAATAAAGTGAGCAAGAGCGCTCAACAATTATATCTCATCAACAGGCACGTGAAACCTTAGCAGGTTGCTCAAACAACAAAATCACCAGCTAACTTACTTTAAAATTAGAAGAACTACAGACTAATACAATAACAGGCTTGAATAACCCCAAAACATAAGTCCACTTACAGTTCTCACGGACACGTGTTTTATCAACTGGCTATCCTCCAGACATGACGGAGCACGTTTTTATCTCATTTCGGCCATGTGGCGCGCGTCCCCGCATGCGGTGTGATGCGCGTACGCGCTATTCTCCGAGATGAACTTGGCGGCCTTTTGTGCAGAAAAGTTAGTTAAGGCGGTAGGGTTTCCAAGCTTAGGCGGGCCGCCTTAACTGAAATATGCTGCGGGAAACCCTGTACTCCCTGCTGGTGGAATGATCTTTCTATAGGAGCCTGATCAGCCACAGCCTTCGCTATATATTTACATAATAACTTTTATGTTTATCTAACCTCTCCTGTTAGTAAGCAACCCCTGTGAAAGATGCTAAATCGTGTGTTGATCAATCGGAGACCACACAGAAACAACTCTGACACCTTGGAAAATCTTGTCTTCTCTCACATTGACTGCTGTAAAGCAGATGACCATAATACAGTTTTGATCATATGTCCCTGTGACCTCACAAAGCACATTTGGACACATTTGGGCACTTTGTGATTCCATTTTAATTTGAAAGTAATGTTATAGGACTATCATTTCTCTTTTTCATAAATGTAAAAACGTTCTCGTTATGCTTTTATTTTGTGATTTCTTTTCTTATTTAACTCAACTACCAACCAGTTCTCATGAAGTGAATGTAAATGGCCAAATTCCAATTTTGCGTGCATATAATGTAATATAATGTATATAATACACCTTTTCACTTGGGGCACATCTTTTTGTGTCATTTATATTGGTTTCTTAGGGGGGGGGGGGTTCTTTTCTTTAACATTGTCGCTTGGGTTTGGGAATAGAACAACGTTTTTACATAAAATGACATCCTAACCCCAATTCTAACCCCAACATCAAGCGACCATCATAAAAAAAACAGAAACATATTAAATGACACTTTAATGCAAATCTTAACCCCAAACCCAAGCGACAATGGTTTAAAAAATATAATCATCATACGCATGCAAAATTGGAATTTGATGAATGTTAGTTAGTTAGTTAGTTTCCTTTATTTGTTTTCCTTGGGAGAAATGTGGATTTGTACAGAGAGCCTACTGCATAAGATGTATTGCAACTTTTTACACTGTGTGCTATTTATAAGCAATCATGAGAATGCTGCAATTCCATTAATTAAAACACATAAAAAAACACAATAAGTACCACTTTTTGTTTTTGACATTTGATTGAATAAAAAAGCAATATTGAAATCAATAAACTAATGTTGTAACATACCATTTTTGGGCAGCTTCCCGGACAGGATTTAGATTATTCCAGGACTAGGCCTTAGTTGTGTTAGATTATATTAGTTTTAAGAAGGCCTAATTTTTACAAACATACCTTACAAAACATTACTGATGTGCATATTGAGACAAAACTATTGCAATTATATATTCTAAGATATGTCAGGGCCAGATGTTTTTTAAATGAAGGCAGCTCAAACATGCATTTACGATAAGCCCTATCTGGAAAAACCACCCCAATAAAATTGATTTTATCACAAGTAAAATAAAATAACAATTGGGGGGTATGACTGTACAAATATGCCATACTATGCTTACAGACAAATCTGACCATGTTTTAAGGAAAATACAAAGTAGGAGACAGAGTAATAATTTTTTCCAGCAACAAATATCAAATTTCAAGTACAAGATCCAGGGTCTGTGCTGCAGTATACCACTGTATTGCAATCTGTGCTGCTGCAGAATGAATTGAAACTTATCTGTAGCAAAAAGTCAAATATAATAAGCATTCAATTGACAGTCTGTCTGTTTATTGTTACTGAGACATATTACCATACAGTATGTAACAATGAGGGTTTATAACAGATATACAGTCTACAGTACAGTCATCCCAGTTGCAATAAGATATTAAACTTAAATCATCATGCGCACATTAGGATCATATCTTGAATCAAGCTTATAATAGCAATATTCCCACATCAAGCCATTATTTACTGTTTCACCTAATAGCATTTATCACAAAAGCATCTACAAAATGCTCTACTTTAAGTCTTAATAAACAAATGTTAGTAAGATAATTCATTTTGTGATTAAAGCAGATCTTTTGTAAAGCACTTTGCGAACTACATCTTTGATTTCAGCTGTGTTTAAAACGTAAATGATGGGATTTAACATTGGGGGAATCACAAATGAAAGAGATGTGCTGATTATTCTGTCATTAGGAGGGAGAGAAAACATTATTGCAGCAATGTAAGCACCTGAAATGGGGAGGAAAAAAGTTCCTACAAGCATCATGTGGCAAGCACAGGTCTTAAGGGCCTTAAACCGTCCTTTCCAGGATGTAATTTTACTTAAGGAAAGAAAAATGCATACATAGGAAAGGACTACAATGACCAGTGGTGCTATAACGTATAAAACTGTGACAACTATTGACAGTTGGTGATTGATACTGTTGTCATTACATGCTAACATATACACAGGTCCATGATCACAAAAAAAACTTTTTATCACATTGGATTTACACAATTTAAGTCGAGTGATCAAAATCACAAAAGTGCCTATCACAAATGTGTTAAATGCCCATAGAGCTGAATACATTAAAAGCATTACAGTATTATTCACAATGGTATGATATCTTAGAGGTAAGCAAATTGCAATGACACGATCAAATGATAGGGCAACTAGTGTTAAACACTGCATACCACTAAAGAAGAAAACAAAAAACATGTTGGCTAAACAAGCATCATAGGAGATGTACTGTGATTCAAAAACAAACATCCTCATCATGTTGGGAATCAGAGCGTTAGTTGCACCAATGTCGGCCAGAGCCAAATTAAACACACCAATATACTTTGGGCTGTGCAGACTCCGGTCAAGTGCTATAATGAGAAGAACTGTAGAGTTCCCAATTACAGCAATAATGTAAGTGCAAAATAAGAAAATATAATAATAGCGGCTGTATGGTATACCTGAAAGTCCAGTGATGAAAAAGTATTCAGGATGTGGAATGGTGATATTCTGGGAAAAATTGGCATTTATGGAATTCATGGTAAATTTGCATTTACATGTAGGTTTTTTCCAAAGCTGAAAAAAAATAAATACAAGAGCAAAACATTTACATGACACTAATTTCCAAATCCATTCTTTAAAAATGTACAAATTACTATTATTTACCTCAATGCTATTACTTACATAAGTTGTTGAATGTTTCTTGGCTTGACTTGATTTTAGTTGCTTCATTGAATTGTGTCCCTGTTTCAATGTTTTTGTCTTATATATAGTGACACTCTCATAAAGGAACATGATTGAAACTCCACCTTTTTTCCTTTCATCCTTTTGATTGGTTTTAATTACTTATTTAGTTAGTAGTTAACATTGTTGCTTCTAATAATTTAACTTAACTTCAAAAAGTTATGTTTATGAGATCGAAAGTGATTTAATATGCAAATGTAATGTTTCTTGATGTCCATGTGAAATTAAGAGTAGCACAGAACATGTATGCAGCTTTTTAAGTCACATAACATTAGGCCCATCTCTCTGTGCAATGTAAAAAATTATATGTGATATCTACTTGTGGGATCTTCCTGATTTTTCATGTAAAATTACATGACATGTGTTAACTAGTTAAACTGATACATAACAATATAGTGCAATATCTACCCTGGGGACCGATCACAAGCTGTTCACGTAAAATGTTTATTATTATACACCACAATGTGATGAGCACGTAAGAAGAGACATCATGATCATCATTGTTTCAACAGTCTAAACACAAACACCACTCTTCTGAACGATGGTAACCACAAACCTCAAGAAGAAACCGAAACTCTTTTAGATCTCAAAGATAAATGAACATTAAAAACACATAAAATAGCATTTAATTTCAAAATGTACTCTCCCAATGCAGTCTTAAGCAAAGCATGCTGAGAACTACAAATCTACTAAAAGCATTCATGTAGGTTTAACACAAAATTATTGTGTTTCCTTCTCACAAATTTGAGTGGATTAAACATAATAAAATTTAGTTGAATTTATTTAAAGTGATAGTTCACCTTAAAATGAGTATAGTAAGAATAAAACATATGATGGAATTTAATGGGTACCGTCAACTGTGTGCTTACCATCATTTATCAAAATATTTTCTTCATCATTTATCATAATGTTTTCCTACTATGGAAGTCAATGGGTATGTGTGTTTACCATCATTTCTCAAAATATCTTCTTTTGTGTTCATCAGAAAATTCATACAGGTTTAGAACAACAGGAGGATAAGTAAATGATGACAGAATTTTCATTTTAAGGTGAACTATCCCTTTAATAAAGCATTGATTTAGAATTTACTACTGCTTCTGTGTGCTGTATTGTTACATGATGCCTATCTTAATTAATCCTTATGGATTTTATCATAATAGTATCCTGAGATTTCAAAGTTAATTAAATAAATAGTTTTCAATTTGACTTGTGAGAATTCAGTTTCTACCGTTTATCAAAATCTGTTTCCAATATAATTATGTGAGACTATGGCATTATGCTAATAAGTAATTAAAGTGTTATCATATAAATATCGTATTTTTTGTTATCAACAAACTCAAAGTCACTTTTACTGAACTGCAATTTCTTGATTTAGCACCAGGTAAGCACATCTGATTGTAACCATTGAAATCCATAGTAGAAATAACAAATACAGTGTTATTTTAATGGGTACCATCAACTATTTGCTTAAAATAATTTATCAAAATATATTCTTCATCATTTATCACAATACTTCCATAGTATTTGTTTTCCTACTAACAAAGGCAATGGTTACAATCAGCTGTGTGCTTACCATCATTTATCAAAATATCTTCTTTTGTGTTCATCAAAAAAAGAGAGAAATTCATACCGGTTTAGAACGATATGAGGATAAGAAAATAATAACAACATTTTCATTTTTGGGTAAACTGTCCCTTTAGGCATTTGTTGATTGTTCAAGTTAATTTATGAGCATCAACAAAAGTTTGAAGTTAAAAATGTTTATTTAATGTTAATACATATTACCCCTTTGCATAGTGTTACTTAAATATTATTAGTTAGAGCATATGGTTTGAAAAAAAAACAGGTCTGAAACCAGTAAGTCATTGGCTATTGGCAGGTGTGGCAAAAAATTGTTTTAGGCCCAAGATCCACATGCAACATTGAACACTGCACTTTACTGTAACAGTACTTGTGACATTCCCTTTTATTTCCTCACACTCCTAATATTTTTATTTAGTTGTAAATATAATAATATTGTAAAATCTTACATTTTAGTTATATATTTTAGGTTTATCTTTAGGTTTAGACTTATGCTTAATTTAATAATTTAGTTAATATTTTAGTTTTATACTTGTTGCACAGTACAGTTTATTCACTCATTATACAGTTTATTCACATTCATTACACTGTAAGCTCTTGTATAACTGTCTGTGTGTTAGACAAAAATTAAATCTAGAGTCTAATCTCACTATGTCATGAACTACAACTCTTTCAATCTACTGTTACATAGTCCAATGTGTCCCAGATATTAGGCTATAAGCTCAGGAAAAACTTTTAGTATTACTGAAATATCACTGTTATATAATTTTTTTCTGATTTAAACACAGGTAAAAGGCACATGTTAACCTCTAAATTTATAAATTAGGCTAATAAAAAAAATACAAAATAAGTAAATCACACTGAACTATATATCATATTTTTTGTACTACTTAAAAAAAGTTTTGTGTAATGGTTTTCAAATGTTTTGTAAGAATTGCATCATTTTTGATTGACATGTTTTGGCTTTAAGGTAATTCACATGTTATTTAGCTGTGTTTGACAGGGAGCAAACAGAAACAGCTCTGCCACCTGAGAAAGCCTTGTCTCTCCTCACCTTGAGTGATGATTATTATTAGCTTTGTTTGTAGGAATGAGTGCAATACCTCTGTGACCATACAAAATGATACATTAATCTGGGGGAAACTGTGACTTTCCCAAGTGACTTTTCCCTGTACAGAAAAATTAAAGGGAATGTATTCAATTGAAGAATATCTCAGGCCTCTACAATTTCTCAGAAACTAAAAAAATCAATCAAATCATTTAAATATTTTATGTTTTGTGAGACAAATGAAAAAAAAAAACAAATGAAAAGCTCAGATGCAATACCCTCTTAAGTGCGACTGTAATAAGCATTCTTGTAAATTAGCATTTTTGATCAGGCTCTTAATGGATTCTGGATAAAGCATTTACTCTGAATGACCTGAGGCCATGATTAAGATGTTTTGACACAAAATTATTTGGTGAATATGTGTCGATTCTGGGGCCCCTCACTGTTTCTTGGTCTTTGCCCCTACATTAGTCCAAATTGAATTATGGGCCCATACAACCTGATAATTCGTACATACTTTACAGTACGAGTTGGCTAATTAGTTTGAACTTGGACAAAGTTAATCATGTAAATGCGTACTATAATTATAAAAAAAAATAATAAAACCCCACTCCTAACCCTAATGTCACATGTCACGAATAAAAGTCGGACAAAAACAAGAGTAAGAAGAGAAACAACAGTTTAGCACTAAAGAGTTCCTTTTTTAAATATATTTTGTATCACAAAATTGCGTGCCTAGTCACGTAAATATGTGAGTCTTAAGCATGACACTATGACGGTTTTCCACCTTTTTGCATGAACATGTCACACATTTCTGTTAATGTATTTTGTCCTATTTTCTTACCATTGTTGCTTCAGTCTAGGGTTAGATTTACATAAAATGACATCCTTACCCAAACCCAACTCTAACGCCAGGCGACAGTGGTTTAAAAACCCATAAACTATTAAAAAAGAAATTATGAAAAAAGGTATAAACCAATACTAGTGACATCCTAACACAAACACCAAATCTAACCCTAAACCGAAGTGTCTATGGTTTGAAAATAGGATAAAACAGTTAAACAGAACAGAAATGTTCCGCAAAAAGGCGGAAAACTGTGTCAGTGTCACGCTTAAGACTCACAAATTTACATGACTATAATAGGTACATAATTTCGTGATACAGGGTTGTTTTTTTAGTAGAACACTAAAAAGTAACCAGATAACAGGCGTGTAATTGTGTGTATTAAAATATAACTTATTTTAATTAATTTTAATGAATCAACATTATTCTTATACGTTTACTGTATATGGAGGCCCATTTAACAAATTCATTGACAAGTTCATTGCTGTGCCAATTTCAAACATGTTTTTCATGATTTTGTCTATTTGGAATTGTAAGCAGTCCATTCAATCTAAACATTATCATTATGTGTCTTCCCTGGGATCAAACCCACAACCTTTGTTTTAACTCAACATTGTAACCATTTCAGCCACAGGGACAATGTATGTTCTGTATGTTTTAAACACTATGGGGTGGTTTCCCAGACAGGCATTAGACTAGATTAAAATAAATGAAAGAGCTGTCCAAACTCTAATCAACTTGCACTGTCATATCTTAAAATACATCAGTGCCCTTTGTTTCGCTTAAAAATGCACACAAGTAATGTTTTTAGGAAGGCATATTTGTTAAAACTAGTTATATTTCCTAATTAAACTAAGGCCTAGTCCTGGTTTAAGCTAATCCCTGTCCGGGAAACCACCCCATCAGAAATAAAGGTATGAAAGCTGTCGCTGGGACAGTACCCTTTAAAAGGGTCCATTTAGGTATCTATATGTACCTTTGATGTACTAATATGCACTCTTTAGGTACAGCTTATTTAAATGTTTTGGAGAAAAACAAATAGTTTTAAGTTAATACATTCATTAAATGGCACAAATAATCAACAGAATGCAATCAGATATGGTTTGTGTTACTAAAGTCCTCAGTGACTGTGAAATACTGTTGTTGATTGACTGATCAGGCCTCTTCAGGGATAAAGAATAACAAAGTAGCAAACAGGCAGCAAATTAACACCCTGGAGAAAAGAGACTTGTTTTTAATGACACTGTTTACATGTTGCTGATAGTTGTTATGATGGACACCATTCATGTCTATTTCAACTAGCATGTACGCAGTTTAGTCTAGAGAGATCTCATTAGTGCTTAATTAAGATAAGAGAACAATAGGGATAACACATGATAGACATACAGACAGACAGACAAACAGAGGCCTATTCCTCCAAAACCTGCAATAGAAGTTGAACTGGTTCAACTTAGGAGGCTATACAGTATGATATTATCATGGCACTGTCAACTTTGAAGTCAATTAAACAGTATTTATATTTTAGGTTGTGTATGAAATGTGTACAAATAACAAGCAGTGTGATTATCGTCCAATACATACGCCAAATTCCAATTTTGCATTCATATGATATGCAGTCCTTCCTGTTCACTTACGGCACATCTTTTCGTGTCACTTTATTTATTGGTTTCTCATTTGTTTTCTGTTTTTTTAACCATCGTCGCTTCGGTTTTGGGTTAGATTTGGGTTTTGCTTTAGGATGTTATTTAATATATAGGTTTCTTCATGTTTTGTCTATTTTTAAACCATGTTTGCTTGGAGTTGGGGTTAGAAATAGGGTTTGGGTTAGGATGTTACAAAAATGTGCTTTAACCCCAAACCCAACCGACAATAGTAAAAAAAATCAGAAAACAAATGAGAAACCAATAAATAAAACGCCACAAAAAAGATGTGTCATATAAGTGAACGGGAAGGACTGGGTATTATATGCACGCAAAATTGGAATTTGGCGTATGTATTGCACGATAATCACACTGCGTGTTATTTGTACGCATTTAGTGAGAATGCATGGGCTGGAGTTGATATATGTTTGCTAAAGATCTTGGGAATAGTAACAACGATAAATTGAGCTAAAGTACTGGCTCATCATTAATCCATTTAAGGGTGTAATTGCTCTTGAGACATCCAAATAGTCCCAGTGGATAAATTATTAAGATAAGTGATAAAACTGAGACTCTACAAGAAATACAAATATTACAATTACCTTTATGCATGTTACAAAAAAAAGAACTAAAGGAAGAACTGTAAAACTTAATGTAACCTCAAATGAACTACACAGTATATTTTATGTTATGTAAATATACTATTCTTTTTTTATTTTAATTTTCAGTTTTAAAATGAGAAAATCTAATCTAAAGCATGACAAAAAATACAGCTTATTTCAACAAACAATATATCAGCACTGTTTGAATAAACAACTATACTGACTTCAAATACTGTTTCATGCATAAGAGAGCAGGGAACACGCACAACACATGTTTTTATTAAAAGTTTGAATAACTGTTGTGTCATTGTTTCACCAACATGCTAGATTTCCATAAGAAAATACAATATTTTGTCAATAACAATAGGCCTAAGTAGTTTAAACATTTGAGGATAATGCCACAAAATGTTGTGCTATTTGTATTTGTATAGCGTTTTCACAGTGCACATTGATTGAAGACTGTTTTACAGAAAATGCACATTTAATATTGTTAGTATACTGTTTAGCAAATTAGCATGTGTAAGTCTATTAAATATTGGTAACACTTTGTTTCGATAGTCCACTTTAAACATTGTATTGGTGTTAAACATCTTTAAAAACTCATCTATGAATTAGACTAACACCGGACAGCGATGGACTTCTGCAGGATGCATACAACTGCTTTATTATTCAGGAGTTGAGTATAAAATATAATAGAAGGAACTTCAACAAATCAAAGATCTGTCATAAAAAAGCCACCTTAAAGCCTGTTAACATCACAAACAGGATGTATTGTTTTAATTAAGTGGCCATCCTAAAAATAAGATAAAAATATTGTACTGTGACTTCTGCATTTGTACAAGAAACTTGTACAAGTAGTGCATTGATTTCACTGGACAGTGTCACTGAAAGTAAAAAAAAGGCAAAAATATTGAATATAACAAGATTAGGCTCTTATTACTATAAATAGGGGACAATGCCTGTTCAAAATGGACAATCTGGCAAAATATCTGCCCAGAGGCGTTACAAAGTACTGGCATGACTTCCCTAAAGAGACTTTGGCAAAGGGCATTGGTTAGTATAAAATAATGCATGAGTTATGCATGGTCAGTTTCAACAACCAACCACAGAATTCCTCGCTTTATATAAAGAAAAATCGTTGCATTTCTCTTATATATTTTTGACTGCTACATTTTGGACAGTGTAAGTAAACTGCACAGGAAGACATACAGTATGTTGTAAGTAAAATTGTGAGTTAAATTGCTATTGCATTATGATTGTATCAGCTGAATACATTATTCAAAACTGTTAAATCAATCATTTGTGATGATAATCATTCATTTTCTTCATTCTATAAACAATAATGTTAACATATATTGCTTAAAATTCTACCTCACTACTTTTACTACTAAACATTCTATAGGTGTTATATAATCAGAAATGATGATATTTTTATGCCAATGTGTTTCTCTGTCCATGTTAATCAAGCTCTGTAATCTTTCTTATCAGGCTATCATGACATCTGAAAACAACACCTTTATCAAGGACTTCTTAATTGTTGGTTTTCCTGGGCTTTATTCAAGTTACTATGATATAGTGGCTGCACTTCTGCTCTCTGTCTATGTGTGTATTTTAGTGGGTAATGGAATATTTCTTGCACTTTTTACTGTAGAAAAATGCCTTCATAAACCTATGTATTATATAATCTTGAACCTGGTCTTCAGCGATATATTGTTTAGCACCACTACCTTACCAAAAATTATTGCCAGGTATTGGTCCCAAAATGGTTCTATTTCATTCACTAACTGCTTCATACAAATGTTTTTTGTGCATTATTTTGGTTCCCTTACTTCTTTTGTCCTTGGAATAATGGCCTTTGATAGGTATTTAGCAATCTGTAACCCACTAAGGTATTCAAATTTAGTCACAGGGTCAAGAATATTTGGACTTTGTCTCCTTGCATGGGTCCTAGCAAGCATATTTCCTTTAATCATGACAATAAGGGCCTATCCTCTCCAGTACTGTGCAGACAATCGTATCATTCATTGCTACTGTGATCACGTTTCTATCACATCACTCGCATGCACTAACAGAGCACTTTACAGCATTCCAGCTTTTGCATTTGCAATGGTTGTGTTGCTTGGACCTTTGTCTTTCATTGTTTTCTCCTATGGTGCCATCATTGTGGCAGTTTTGCGTATATCAAGCGCTCAAGGAAGACTGAAGACTTTCTCCACCTGCAGTCCTCAGCTCATCATTATCGCTCTTTATTTTCTACCTAGGTGTTTCAATTATTTGTCTGGTAATATTAGTTTTAACTTCAGCACAGATGTGCGGATAGCCATCATTTTGATGTACAGCTTTATTCCACCCATGATTAATCCCCTTATTTACTGTTTAAGGAATAATAATATAAAGGAAATCTTGCTTAAAAGAGTAGAGACATTATGTCCTCGACTTAATGATGCAAAAGTCAATGTATCTACTGTATGCAAATAATCATGATAGTATTCTTTTTAATAAATAATCATACGTGACGCACTGCAGTAAAGAGATAACATTAATTTTGTTCATAAAATTGTTATGATATGACATCAGTGAGGATATGTCTTGCTTTTCAATTGTAATTTATTTTCCTGCTGTTAACATTTAATGTTTTGGTATTTTAAGATGGAACTAGAGATTTGGAAAAAAGTTTCTTGGTGTAGTTATTGTACATGTCCTGTAACATAAGGTAATTTTTTTTTATTTAAACTATATTTTTCCTAAATAAATATACATGAATTAACTTCTGAAGGTTTTGGATTTTATATAAACCTATGCTGGGTTGTTTCAAGTTTATTAACCCAACATTTGGTTCTGTCCAACATTTACCCAAACATGGGTTTTAGAGTGTAATAAAATAAAATGTAAAGTGTTTCACTGATACCGTAATAAGTCCTTGATCAAACTGAGTGTATTTGGGAACCACTGCTGTACTGTAGCATGCCTTTGTTTACCAGCATTAAAATAGGCCAATAGTTCCATTACATGCCCTATAAACTGTGTGTTCACTTAGGCCTTGTTTTTTTTTGTACTTTTTGGTGCCTGCCAAGCCTACGTGAAAATCTTCCACATTTTGTGTTTCATTACGAAAATAAAAACACTCGGGTATAAAAAGAAGATGAGTAAACTTGTAAATGTCTTTATTCTGATAAAACAAAATAAGATATTTTGAAGAATGTTGGTAACCAAACTGATTAGAAGCCCCATTGACTTCTATAGCATTACTACACTTTAATATAGTAAATATAGTGGGTACTCCTTAAAAAGTTGCATAAAACAACATGCTACTGTTTCCATTGTCCCTGAAGGACATGCATGAGCTATGCCATGTTTCTATGTCAGCTCAGGTCATGCACTTTACTATTTATATAACAGACATAAAGAAACTGAGAACCAGCACATCTCATTTTTAAGACCCAGAACCGAGTCAAGTACACTTGTGCCAGGTCTTTACAGAGCATTATTTATTACTATATTAATATTATGAGACGTTACAATAAAATGTAATTCATAGGTTTCCAGTTGTGATGTGCTTATATTAAATAATTTCTTTTGTACATACAGAGGATAAAAGCTTTCTACAAGGACAGATATTCATGATGTCAGTTGGAAACGTCAGTTTTATAAAGGATTTTATCATTGTTGGATTCCCCGGACTTCAGCCTCGATACTACGGCATTGTCTCAGCAGTCCTGTTTTTTGTTTATGTGTGTACACTGATGGGAAATGCTGTATTTATGTCATTATTTGTATTATCTAAGACCCTTAAGAAACCTGTTTATTATTTTATTGTGAATCTTGCTGTGTGTGATGTACTTTTCAGCACCACTGCATTACCAAAGATAATCAGCAGGTATTGGTTTGAAGATGGATCTGTTTCATTTTTGGGTTGCTTTCTTCAAATGTTTTTTGTGCATTATTTTGGCGCAGTCAGTTCATACATTCTGGCTTTAATGGCTATAGATCGCTATGTAGCCATTTGTCACCCGTTTCGATATTACAACATTATGACAAACAGAAATGTATTCATTCTGTGCTGTGCAGCTTGGGTCTGGGCTTCCTTGGGCTCCCTGATGTTGATTATTCGGGCGTATCCTCTCCCATACTGTGCAGAAAACACCATAGTACACTGTTTCTGTGATCATGTTTCGATTACAACATTGGCTTGCGCCGACCGAACTCTTTATGGGTTCCCAGCTTTGGTCAATGCCCTTATAGTGCTGCTGGGTTCACTTGCTATTATTGTTTTCTCTTACTGTGCTATCATTGTGGCCGTTCTGCGTATATCGAGTGCTCAAGGAAGACTGAAGACTTTCTCCACCTGCAGTCCTCAGCTCATCATTATTGCTCTGTTTTTCTTACCCAGATGTTTTAATTATTTGTCTAGCTATACTAACATAAAGTTGAGTACTGATTTGCGATTGGTTATTATTATGACGTATAGCCTGTTGCCACCAATGATTAACCCATTTATTTATTGTTTGAGAACAGAAGATGTCAAAATGGTTTTTAAAAGACTATTTCAAAATAAACAAACGGGCATTCATTTACAGATGCCATGAAGTGCTTTATGCCAAACTGCTATCAATGTTTTTAAAACAAATCTAACGTTTCCAGATTGTATAAAATGTCACTTGTGATTGATATGCCATGTGTTAGTCAATTAACCTTACATGTTAAATATACTGACCCCTGGATTCACAGGCAAGGCTTAAGGCTAGTCCTAGACTTAAACACATGTTGTCACAAATGAAAATAACTTGCAGTGACAGATCTTAAAATATGCCAGTGCAACATGATCTCACAAAGTTCCGTGGGATAGTCACGGAATTTTTTGCTCATTTTTCCGTGGCATTCTCACGGATCTCCGCATATTTCCGTGGCCCTGCCACGGACTTTCTTTTCCGTGGCATTCTCACGGATTGGTTACTCAACTGCTTTTTCCTATTTTCAAACCATTGTCGCTTCGGTTTAGGGTTAGATTTGGTGTTTG
This sequence comes from Paramisgurnus dabryanus, assembly GCF_030506205.2. Classification (NCBI taxonomy): domain Eukaryota; kingdom Metazoa; phylum Chordata; class Actinopteri; order Cypriniformes; family Cobitidae; genus Paramisgurnus; species Paramisgurnus dabryanus. Next base: position 19,148,575 of record NC_133344.1, on the reverse strand, counting down.
CATTAGTTTGTCACTTTAAGTATTGGTTTATACTATTTTTTCTGATGTATTCTTTTATATTTTCTAAACTTTAATCAATTGTTGCCTGGCGTTGGGGTTAGAGTTGGGTTTGGGTAGGGATGTCATTTTATGTAAATCCAACCCTAAACCGAAGCGACAATGGTAAGAAAATAGGACAAAACAGTTGAGTTACCAATCCGTGAGAATGCCACGGAAAAGAAAGTCCGTGGCAGGGCCACGGAAATATGCGGAGATCCGTGAGAATGCCACGGAAAAATGAGCAAAAAATTCCGTGACTATGCCACGGAAATTCGTGAGATCAGGTTGGCCAGTGCCATTGATTTGTTAGGTAAGGCATGCTTATAAAGATGCTTAAACTTCATAATTAAATATGGCCTAGTCTTGGTTTAACTAAGCCTTGTCTGTGAAACTGGGCCTTGATGCATTTTTATTGCACGAAACTGAATAAAGCATCATGTCGACAAAATGAACTGGTGCTCTGCAATACTTATAATAATTTGAGGAAGCTGTAACAATGTAAACAGCGTAGAATTGAATAGTCTTGTGTTGAACATATTCTATATGTGTACACTGTCATATTGTAAATTATGTTTGAAGGCATATATATTTTTGCGTTCCATTAACAAAATAACAGCTCTCTGATATAAAATAACATGGAGTAAACCTAAATGTCTTTGTTGTAAAGAACACAAAGAAAGATATTATGAGGAATGTTGGTAACCAAACCGATCAGAAGCCCTATTGACTTCCATTCTTATATCTTACTATGGATGTCAATAGGACTTCTGATCCGTTAGGTTACAAACATTCTTCAAAATATCTTCACTCTAAAAAATGATGGGTTATTTTCAACCCAGCATTGGGTCAAAAAGGATCAAGCCCTGCCCGCTGGGTTGTAATTTAACCCGTGCTGGGATGTTTCAACCCATTGTTGGGTCAAATATAAACATTATACAGGTTTGTAACAACATGGGGGTGTGTAAATGATGACAGAATTTACATTTTGGGGTGAACTATCCCTTTGAAGAGATATTTTTGACATTCACAATAACTGCTGAAATTGTTAATGGAAAGAAAAGTACACTTTCTTCAAAGGCACATCATCTATAAAGACTTAAGTGATTTAATACTTTATATTTACCTTCTACAACAAATATCCATCGATAAAAATGTATAAAATCTGATCCCAACATGTAATGCATTTTAACCTACAGTATAGAGCAGTGGTCTCCAATGTGGTGCATGCGGGCACCAGGTTGCCAGCATGGAGTCTGTTAGTCACCCGCCAAAGCACATTCTATTAAAAGCCTCAATTTTTATATTTATTAATTACATATTTATATTAGCTTGGCTTCTTTTATGTATGTTAACATTTAAACAATGATACAACATATCAACAAATAAAAAAATAAAAAAAATAAAAAAAAAGTAAAATAAAAAGTTTTGAGTAAACTATATCAAAAAGGATCCCTCCAAATTGTTTTATCCATTGTGATAACCCATGCTCACAAAAAGGTTGAAGACCCCTGGTATAGAGGCCTGCATTATGTTTTCCGCATAGTGCATTAAGGGGTGATCAAAAGCATGCAAATGTGTCAGACAGAAAAGGAAAGCTTGTGTGAAGATATTTTGCATTTTGCTGTTTACCAAAGTCTGGTGAACTCTGAACTGCAAATTTGCATCACGTGGGGATTTGTGACCAGTAGAAAACCGGTACTGTATATCACGGCATGACCTTTCTCTCTTCTGAAAAGCAAAAATGAACGAAGCCAAACGTATAATGACGAAGCAATCCCCACCAATATTTGCATTCTCAAAGTGTACTCACAATCTCTTTATGGATCAATATGTGTCACGAGCTGGGATTGAACCTGGGTCTCTGGTGTGGTGATCAGAGAAATCTACCACTTGGCCACAGAGGCAGTGATGTTGGACCCAAATGAAACACTTAAGACAGAACTCCAGCTAAGGTTGATTTATTAAAAAAAAGGGTTTTGCATGAAAAAATCCAACCAAAGTTCTTCTCAGACAGAGGAATAAATAGCAGTGGAAAAAACTACAAGGAAAAAACAAAAACTCCACGAGGGGAGAAAATATTACTACAGAACACACACACTCAAAAAGTAAAAATCACCTTACTTGAGGAAGCTTGAAATGGCCAGGGAAAACAAAGCAGGAAACACACAGCCAAGACTCAAAAACCAAGTGAGGGAGACAAGGGAAAAAACACAACTTAAATACTCTATGAGAAACAAGGCACAGATGACTAACATAAGCCTAATAAGGCCACATGAGGAGAAACAAAAAGAGAGAGGAACTAGGAGGCCCTCTAGAGGCAAGGAGGCAAACAACAGGAAGTGGGATGCTGACAGGACCCCCTCATTTAGGAACGGCTCCTGACGTTCCTTCCAGAACATCCCCGCCTCCGGGTGCGAAACTCTCGGATCAAACTTGGGTCCAGGATGTCCTTGGCTGGAACCCAGGACCGTTCCTCCGGCCCGTAGCCCTCCCAGTCCACCAGATACTGTAATGAGTTCTGGACCCTCCGGGAGTTCAGTATCCGGCGCACTGTGTAGGCTGGCTGGCCGTTGATGATCCTGGGAGGTGGAGGGGGTCTGTGAGGGGGGGTAAAAGGAGAAGACAAGACAGGTTTTAGTAATGAGACATGAAATGTGGGGTTAATTCTAAGGGAACGAGGGAGAAACAAACGATAAGAAACAGGGTTAACTTTCCTTGCTATGCGGAAAGGCCCGATGTATTTCTGGGAAAGTTTCTTGGACTCAACCCGGAGGGGTAGGTTCTTGGTTGCTAACCAAACTCTTTGACCAGCTCGGAAACTAGGGGCTGTCCGGCGGCGGCGGTTAGCCTGACTTTGGTATTGTTGAGAGGCCCGAAGGAGATTATGCCTGGCCTTTCTCCAGGTCAGTCGACAACGTTGGACAAAGCGCTGGGCGGAAGGTACACCAACTTGAGTTTCTTCTTTGGGAAATAAAGGGGGAGTATATCCAAACTGGCATTCGAAGGGGGATAGTCCAGTGGCGGAGGACTGGAGGGTGTTGTGGGCATATTCAGCCCAAATGATATAGGTGGCCCAAGATGTAGGATTGTTGGCCGCCATACAGCGTAGGGTGGTTTCCAGAACTTGATTAATCCGTTCCGTCTGGCCATTAGATTCAGGATGAAACCCAGATGACAGGCTGGCAGTGGCACCAATAAGCTTGCAAAAGGCTGCCCAGAACCAGGATGAGAACTGGGGACCCCGGTCAGAGACAATGTCCAGGGGAATACCAAATAAGCGGAAGACATGGTTCATGAGGAGCTCAGCAGTCTCCTTGGCCGAAGGCAGCTTGGGCAGGGGAATGAACCGGGCAGCCTTAGAGAACCGATCTACAACCACCAGGATGACAGTGTTGCCTTGGGATGGTGGAAGTCCTGTCACAAAGTCTAGAGAAAGGTGCGACCATGGTCTGCGGGGAACAGGTAAGGGATGAAGCAATCCCTGAGGTCGCTGATGTGTAGATTTTCCCTGGTTGCACACGATGCAGGCATCTACATACAGCTTAACATCCTTCTTGATTGACGGCCACCAAAACCACCGCTGGAGGAAGTCAAGTGTGCGAGCACTTCCCGGATGGCATGTCAAGGGAGACTCATGACCCCATTGCAAGACCCGGGCCCGGGCAGATTTAGGAACGTAAAGGCATCCAGTGGGACCACCACCTGGATCAGGCTCATGGGCAAGGGCCTCTCGCACCACTCTCTCCAGTTCCCAATGAAGGGGTGCAATGATCCTAGACCTAGGAATAATCGATGCCAAAGGCTTCTCTTGTGTCTCAGGAGAGTATGCTTGGGACAGGGCATCCGGCTTGACATTTTTGGTGCCGGGTCTGTAAGATAGGAGAAACTGGAATCGATTAAAAAACAGGGACCATCGAGCTTGCCGAGGGTTCAACCTCTTAGCCTGTTGGAGATATTCCAGATTCTTGTGGTCTGTAAGAACCTGGAAAGGGTGCTGAGCCCCCTCAAGCCAGTGGCGCCACTCCTCCAAAGCAAGTTTTACTGCAAGCAACTCACGATCCCCCACGTGGTAGTTGCGCTCAGCATCCGACAGGCGGCGAGACATGAAGGCGCAAGGGTGTAATTTTCCATCTTCAGCCCTCTGTGACAGGATGGCTCCTACCCCCACCTCTGAGGCGTCCACCTCCACCACAAAAGGTCTCTTTGGGTCAGGGATCAAAAGAATAGGAGCAGAAGTGAATCGACGCTTGAGATCTTCAAAGGCCCCTGCTGCTTCCAGACCCCAGTGAATCTTGGTTCCTCCTCCCTTGGTAAGTGCTGTCAAGGGGGCACAACAGAACTGAAATTCTTAATAAACTTCCTGTAGAAGTTTGAAAAACCAATGAAACGTTGAACCTCCTTGACTGTAGTAGGAATGGGCCAATTGTGGACTGCTTTGACTTTCTCGGGGTCCATCTCCAGGTGGCCAGGAGTGATGATGAACCCGAGAAATTGGGCCTGGGTTACATGAAATTCACACTTCTCTGGTTTTACGTAGAGGTGATTTTCAAGGAGTCTCTGGAGAACCCTGCTAACATGCCCCTCATGCTCCTGCAGTGATTTTGAGAAAATGAGTATATCGTCTAGATATACAAAGACAAATTTATTGAGTAGGTCCCGGAGAACGTCATTAATTAGTGCCTGAAACACAGCTGGGGCATTGGTAAGCCCGAATGGCATCACGAGATACTCATAGTGGCCTGTGGGAGTGTTGAAGGCTGTCTTCCATTCATCCCCTTGCCGGATCCGCACAAGATGGTAAGCATTACGGAGATCCAGCTTAGTGAATATTGAAGCTTCTTGAAGCAGCTCAAAAGCAGTGGCCATGAGAGGTAGGGGGTATCGATTCCGAATTGTGATCTTATTGAGGCCTCGGTAATCTATACAAGGCCTAAGGCCTCCATCTTTCTTCTCAACAAAGAAGAAACCTGCCCCAGCTGGAGAAGTGGAGGTTCGGATGATGCCAGCTGCCAAGGACTCCTTAATATAGACATCCATAGCTGAGCGCTCAGGAGGAGATAAAGAGAAGATCCGACCTTTGGGAGGGCAGGAACCAGGGAGAAGATCAATAGCACAGTCGTAAGTGCGGTGAGGTGGTAAGGAGGTAGCCCGGGTCTTGCTGAATACTGCTTTAAACTGATGATAAACACTAGGGACTCGAGATAGGTCAATAGACTCTTGAAAATTAGAAATAGGGGCTATGGGACTCTGAGGTAGACAGGTAAGTTGGCAAGTTGAACCCCAACTAAGAATGGTGCCAGTGGGCCAGTCAATTATGGGATTATGTCTGCACAGCCAAGGGTGACCCAGGATAATAGGATACTCGGGGGAGTCAATAAGATAAAAGGTCTCCTCCTGCTGGTGTTGAAAGGTAGTAAGTCGCAGGGACTGAGTGGCCTCTGTTACTTTGCCTGGTTCCAGAGGTCTGCCATCTAAAGCTGTAACTGCCTGGGGATGAGGGAGAAGCTGAGTAGGAATATTAAGTTTCTTAGCCAAGGTTAGATCCAGGAAGTTGCCTGCTGCACCAGAGTCAATCATAGCCTGGACCAGATGCTGGTGGTCCTCCCAGGATAAAGTGGCTGGAACAGCTAGGACAGCATTAGCAGGAGGGGCTCTAACTTTCCCCATCACAGCCCTCCTGTTGCTGGGCGGGGACTGGCGTTTCCCAAGAGCTCTGGGCAGGTGGAGCGAAAGTGGCCAGAAGCACCACAGTAAAGGCAACGTCGCTCTCTCATGCGACGTTCCCTCTCATTGGAAGAAAGCCTGGAGCGGCCCAACTGCATGTCCTCTGGGTAATCATGGGGCTGTTCAAGGGCAGGGGAAGCTCTGGAGGAAGGAATACAAACTGGTGAAACAGACCTACTCAAAGTGGACCGAGACTCCTTGCGGCGAGCCATTCTCCGCTCTCTCAAGCGATTGTCCAGGCGGATGGCCATAGCTATAAGGGACTCGAGATCTTCTGCTGGTTCTCGGGTGGCTAACTCATCTTGAAGGGGGTCAGACAATCCTCCATGAAAGCAGACCCTCAGTGCCTCATCGTTCCATCCGCTTCTTGCTGCTATAGTTCGAAACTCAATGGCGAAATCTGCCGTACTACGGGACCCCTGACGGAGAGTGAGTAGGCGCTTGGAAGCATCCCGACCACTGATAGGATGATCAAACACTCGCTTGAACTCTTCCACAAATGCCACGTAGGACTCACAACAGGCATCCTGTGATTGCCACACTGCAGAGGCCCAGGAGAGGGCCTTGTCTGAGAGAAGGGTAATTATGTAAGCAATCTTGGAGCGATCTGTAGGAAAACTTGAGGGTTGGAGCTCAAAGGTGAGGGAGCATTGAGTGAGGAAACCTTGGAAGGTTTGGTAGAGGAGAGATGGTAGTCGGGGCTCCGCCATGGGAGAAGACCTGTCACCACCTGGAGGTAATACAGAGGAAGGGGAAGGGAGGCGTTCAAAGAGCTGGCGGATGGAACTCATCATATCACCCAGAAGTTGAGAGTGTTTGGTCATCAGCTCTTCTTGTCGGCTGAGAACAGCTTCATGACGCTGAAACGATGCCTCATGTTGAGTGATCATTGCAAACAGGTCCTTGGGACCAAGTGTCTCTGGGTCCATTGCTGACTTGGTTTTTCTGTCACGAGCTGGGATTGAACCTGGGTCTCTGGTGTGGTGATCAGAGAAATCTACCACTTGGCCACAGAGGCAGTGATGGTGGACCCAAATGAAACACTTAAGACAGAACTCCAGCTAAGGTTGATTTATTAAAAAAAAGGGTTTTGCATGAAAAAATCCAACCAAAGTTCTTCTCAGACAGAGGAATAAATAGCAGTGGAAAAAACTACAAGGAAAAAACAAAAACTCCACGAGGGGAGAAAATATTACTACAGAACACACACACTCAAAAAGTAAAAATCACCTTACTTGAGGAAGCTTGAAATGGCCAGGGAAAACAAAGCAGGAAACACACAGCCAAGACTCAAAAACCAAGTGAGGGAGACAAGGGAAAAAACACAACTTAAATACTCTATGAGAAACAAGGCACAGGTGACTAACATAAGCCTAATAAGGCCACACGAGGAGAAACAAAAAGAGAGAGGAACTAGGAGGCCCTCTAGAGGCAAGGAGGCAAACAACAGGAAGTGGGATGCTGACAAATATGTAATGGTTGTCACAAAATATTACTACAGTTTACTATATAAAATACTATGGTATCTACGATAATCTTTTTTGTGTGAGCATGTTTTACTCCCACCTTACTTCTCATTCAGATTGCATTTATTATAATTGTATGTGTATATATATATATATATATATATATATATATATATAATTACATTTACATTACAATCTACTTATTGAGGACTTTATTTACAATGTTTACCTCATTGTAGTGTTAATAGAGATGGTTTTGAGAGCAACCTTTTCACGTCATGTGCTGTGATGTAAACAAAATGGCAGCCTCTAGAGAAAATATTTTATCAAAGTTTATTAAAACTATGACATTTGTACTTTTTTAATGTCACATTAATAAAGCCAATTCCAATGTTAATCTATTGAGCCGTACATGTGTTTATAGTCTTCCTTTAAAAAAGTTGCATAAAAAAACATGCTATACTGTTACCATTGTCCCTGAAGGACATGCATCAGCTAAGCCATGTTTCTATGTCAGCTCAGGTCATGCACTTTACTATTTATATAACAGACATAAAGATCAGCACATCTCATTGTAAAGCGCCAGAACCGTGTCAAACACATGTGCCAGGTCTTTGCATGATTTATTACTATATTAATATTATGAGGTGTTACGATAAAATGTGAGTCATAGGTTGTGATATGCTAATATTAAATAATTTCTTTTGTACATACAGAGGATAAAAGCTTTCTCCAAGGACAGATATTCATGATGTCAGTTGGAAACGTCAGTTTTATAAAGGCTTTTATCATTGTTGGGTTCCCGGGACTTCAGCCTCGATACTACGCCATTGTCTCAGCAGTCCTGTTTTTTGTTTATGTGTGTACACTGATGGGAAATGCTGTGTTTATAACATTATTTGTATTATCTAAGAGCCTTAAGAAGCCTGTTTATTATTTTATTGTAAATCTTGCTGTATGTGATGTACTTTTCAGCACCACTGCATTACCAAAGATAATCAGCAGGTATTGGTTTGAAGATCGATCCATTTCATTTTTGGGTTGCTTTCTTCAAATGTTTTTTGTGCATTATTTTGGCACAGTCAGTTCATACATACTGGCTTTAATGGCTATAGATCGCTATGTAGCCATTTGTCACCCGTTTCGATATTACAGCATTATGACAAACAGAAATGTACTCATTCTGTGCTGTGCAGCTTGGGTCTGGGCTTCCTTGGGCCCCCTGATGTTGATTATTCGGGCGTATCCTCTCCCATACTGTGCAGAAAACACCATAGTACACTGTTTCTGTGATCATGTTTCGATTACAACACTGGCTTGCACCGACCGAACTCTTTATGGGTTCCCAGCTTTGGTCAATGCCCTTATAGTGCTGCTGGGTTCACTTGCTGTTATTGTTTTCTCTTACTGTGCTATCATTGTGGCCGTTCTGCGTATATCGAGTGCTCAAGGAAGACTGAAGACTTTCTCCACCTGCAGTCCTCAGCTCATCATTATTGCTCTGTTTTTCTTACCCAGATGTTTTAATTATTTGTCTAGCAATATTAACGTAAAGTTCAGTACTGATTTGCGATTGGTCATTATTATGACGTATAGCCTGTTGCCACCGATGATTAACCCATTTATTTATTGTTTGAGAACAGAAGATGTCAAAATGATTTTTAAAATACTATTTCAAAATAAACAAACGGGCATTCATTTACAGGTGCCATGAAGTGCTCTATGCCAAATGTTATTAAAACAAATCTAACGTTTCCAGATTGTATAAAATGTCACTTGTGAATGATATGCCGTGTGTAAGTCAATTTTCCTTACATGTTAATTTTAATTCTGACCCCTCGGTTTCACAGGCAAGGCTTAAGGCTAGTCCTAGACTTAAACACATGTTTGTCACAAATGAAAATAACTTGCAGTGACAGATCTTAAAATATGCCAGTGCCATTGATTTGTTAAGTAAGGCATGTTTATAAAGATGCTTAAACTTTATAATTTAACTAAGTACATAGTCCTGGTTTAACTAAGCCTTGTCTGTGTATTAATGATGCATTTTTATTGCATGAAACTGAAAAAAGCATTGTGTCAACAAAATGAACTTGTACTTTGCAATAATTGAAATAATTTGAGGAAGCTGTGACAATGTAAATAGCATAGAATTGAATAGTCTTGTCTTGAATATGTTCTGCACTGTCATATTGTAAATTATGTTTGAACATATGTCATTTCTACAGTAGTAGGAACATTCTTTCAATACATTATAGATGTTTACCAATGGCTGTTTTTATTAAATATCTCCAATAAAGGCCTGAATTATTTCATTTATGTTTTAAATTTTTTAATATAAAATATGTATTGTACTTTGCGGAATATAAACCGCACCGGAATATAAGCCGCATCATTCAAAAATGCGTCATTAAGATGAAATAACATATATAAGTCACAGTGGACTATACGTTGTGTTTATTAAAAAATTATTTCACAAAATCCAAGCCGAAGAACAGACATTTAATCTGGAAGGCAAGTTATTCAACTAAACAATAGCAGACAGAACAGCAGGCTAAATAGATGTCTGTTTTTTAAAGGTAATATTATCAGTTATTTAAACGATAAACCATAGCATACAGAACTTACCTGGAAGGTTGAATAGGGCAAATTAACCGAACAAGACAACTAGCGTGAAGTTTGCATACTCGTCATTCCACATCACTGAATTCATTGAATTACATAAATACAGAAGCAGCATTATGGCGGACTCTCATGGCTGTAGACGGTAATGATGTCTCGTCTCATAAATGTCTAAATTAATTCCTTCTTCCATTCCATTCCTTCTTCAAGATACTGTATTTTAAAGAAAATTTTGCAAAAAATCTACAGACAACATACATATTTTTATTGAAATGTGTTCAAATAATGTTTTATGCTCTTTTGCAATTAACCATAAACAATTAGGGGAGTGTGCACATCAAAGCTTTTAAAGCGGCTGAAAACGCCAGGCAGATGGCGACTGCCAGCTTTTTTTCACCCGACTGCCACTTTTTTTCAGTCATTCTACTGTACGATGATGTTTATCCCGCCCCTCCTCCACTGTGATGGACGGCCGAGTGAGAACTGACAGTGAGTACGTTTACATGCACAGAATAAGCGGATAACTATCAAAAATCTGCTTATTACAGAAAACTGTTTTCATGCGTTTACACGCAAATCAGTTAGCCGGCTATGCAGACAACTGCGTTTACATGGGACTTGAAGAATTATCAGTTTTCTCGCAGGCAGTGACGTCACCGCCTTTAGTACACAATAGTCGATCAAAAAGTCAACAACATATCTGTCTTAAGCTGTACTGTTGTATCTCTCCTCGTGTCTGCAGAACCTGTTAATGTAACATGAGCTTTTATTTTCACAGTTTCTCTGGCAACTGCTTAAGTCGAGCGGAGACTTTTATGCGTTACCTTGAGCTTACTTCCGCATGTGACATTTATCTTTCATACGCGGAGACATGCGCACATGGACAAAACCGTGAGAAAGTGGGTTAAGGTGTTTACATGCCACGCGAAATCGGCGAAATGAGCAAAAAACTACCTGTGCCGATCGTTTTTTGCTTACACTGTTTATGGGCTTTCCCCGATTAAAGAAAACTGCTTTACGCGTTTACATGACCCCACGTGTTATCAGTTTATTAAGCATAATCGGCGTAAGACTGTGCATGTAAACGCACTCACTGACTAGCTGAGCTTTTCACCCAACTCTCGCCATTCAGCACTGAGTGCAGAAAAATGCAGAGTCCTGGCTTTCAGCGCGAAAAAACGGCAGCTACTTTACTTTTTTTTTGAAAACCGCCACGCTTCCATTGGAAACAATTGAAAACATAAGCTGGCCACCGGCGTAAAAGCTTTGGTGTGCATGCCCCTTTAATGTACATTTAGTAGTGGAATGGCTTAAGACCGTGCTGTTAATGTCTGTACCTTTAAATGGAAATGAGCTACAGCTCCTCACTTCCTTACAAACAGACAGTGAATGCTTTTAGTTAAAATATATCTGATTAAAACATAGACAACACTAACTAGTAGACAGAATACAACCTCGCTAAAGGTGGAAACCAGTGGCGGCCGGTGACTTTTTCGAGGCAGCACGATGCAAAAGCTCATCATGTATTTAGCCCGTCATGTGTGTGGTTCGTCACTTTAAAATATGTGTTTGGTGTGTCGAATAAACCTATGTGCATCATGTGTCTTGTCAAAATAAGTGCGTGCTGCACACAGGTCTAAAGGGTTTTTGATAAAAAGAGAAGCTCGCGTTTGCAAGATACTCCCATAATCTCATGTGTAATCATAGTTTAGTGTTAAGCGAGTATTTTGACACGTGTGCAGCTGGCATTTATTTTGACAAAACACATGATGCACATGAATCACATGACGCAACAAACACATATTTTAAAAATACGAGCAACACACGAGACTTCGAACCCATATTTTGAATTAGCTCCCCTCGGAAGAGCAGTCACGATCCGCCACTGGTGGAACTGTAAGTGGGCGGGGCTTTATCAATGTGAACTCACATTGATAAGAGAATTAAAAAGGCATGTCTAATGAGACTGGTGATTAAAAAAGACCTTGTAAAAGAGGATTTTGCATAATAGGTGCCCTTTAATAATCCCTAGAATATAAAAATCATCTAAAGGTGAGAGATTTTTTCCAGTTCCAGTTTGGTGTGATGCTCATTCCACCACCTGATTGCCATCCTCATGGTGCCAAATTGACGATATCAACTGATCACTTCCTTTGTGCACTTGTAGCTGGGTAAAATATTATTATATAGTATACACTATATTCTATATAGCATATATTTAGTATAGTTTATGGTAAATTCTATAATATATTACTGTAACAGCAGTGTGAGTTATAGCTGCAATCAGTAAGAATGTGTCTCTATATTCTTGTTACAGATGGTCCTGGTCCTCCTGGCTAAGCCTGGTGTCATAGGGTCTTCCTAAAGGAGTTTTTTCACCCCTTGACCGCTGTCGCTCTGTTGGCTTGCTTACTGGAAGACTTCTAATATTAGCTTAACTCAAGACTGTAAATAATGTTAATACTGTTTTCTTTATTATGATCAAGTTACAATCTTACAGATACAGATTGCTACTTCACTGTAGTACACTGTAAAAAGTAAAACGTTTGTTTAACTTAAATATTACTTAATTGGTAACCTAAACATTTTTAATTTGAAAGTAAAATTATAAGTTGAATGAACTAACATTTTTGTAGGCGTTCCAAATAATTTGGAATGGCATGCTACTTATTACATTATTCCAATAAAGACATAAATTTGTGTACACTGTTAAAAGAAAAAAATGCCATGAGAATGGTGATGAGAAAACCCCAAACAACACGTCAAATGTGGGCGGTGTTTTCTGGTCTTTAAAGATAGATGATCTTTCATATCTATAGCATATGCATCTATGCAAGGTTTTCTTTGTCTGTGCATTACTTTAGGTTTGCAGTTTGTTTGTCAGTAAATGCAAGATCACTTAATAATTCCATTTTATAACTTGAGATTATGCATTGGGGTAGTTTCTTTGGAAGTATGTCAATTATGAGCTATATTTATTCATATTTAAAGTTGAACATTTAAGAATTGAAGAGAAAATTTTTATTTTGAAATAACATAATTTTTTGTATTTTGTGTTTTAGTCTAATCTTTTTTGCAGATAGGATTTCAACTATATACACTGTGTGTTTCAGCTTTGTTTGACATTGTTTTTACAGTGAATGTGCATCAGGTAATTGTGAAGTCTTTCCAGAGCCATGACTTTCACCAACGTCACTGAATTCTACCTGCAGGGATTTCCAGGACTCCAAGCGCAGTATTATGGAGCTGTGGGAACTTTTTTGCTTTTCATCTACTTATTACTGACAGGAGGAAATTTCTTTATAATTTCATTTATTGCATATGACAGAACCCTTCAGAAACCCACATATTTAATCTTCTGTAATCTTGCAGTGTCTGATCTTGTTTTTGGAACTGCAACGCTGCCTACGGCAATTTCAAAATACCTTTTCAATGTCAACACTATATCATTTTATAGTTGCTTTGTGCAAATGTTTTTTGTTCATTATTTAGGGAGTGTTAATTCTTTTATTTTGCTATTTATGGCCATTGATCGCTTTGTTGCAGTGCGCAACCCACTTAGATATTGTGCGATTATAACAAATAAAAACATTTTAATGGCATGTGCAGTGATTTGGACAATGTTAATAATTTTGTTGGGGGTTATTACTTATGAAACCTTTGATGAACCCTACTGTTCATTTAATGTAATAACCCAAAACTATTGTGACCAAAATACAATAATGAAATTATCCTGTGGAAACTATAAGCAGAAAAAGCTGTATATTTTTGGAAGTGCCATGTTTGTTCTCTTGGCCCCTTTGGCTTTTATAATTTTTTCTTTTGTTGCCATCATCACATCTGTTTTTAAAATCTCTGACAGTCAGGCTCGATATAAAACATTCTCAACCTGCACTCCCCAACTTGTTATCATCTTTCTGTACTATGTACCTAGATGTTTTATCTATGCATATGAATTAGTAGTGCCAATACCACCTGCCATTCGGATGGTGTTAGTTATGTGCTACAGCCTGTTGCCCCCTGTTGTCAATCCAATGATATACTGCTTCAGAACTAAAGAAATCAAAGATGCTTTAAGAAGGAAAATGAGACACAAAGTCAGCATGCAGGTCACAATGCTTTGGAGCAGAACCTAAAGCAGCTTGAATACAGTAGTGCTTTGTTTACATCATGCCCTGTTTATACTGTAGTCTATCCATCTTATTCTGTCTGTGAGTATGACTGTGGACCCTTCTACTGATGGCATTTATTGACAAATGTAATTCTTTGATAATAACCTTTCCTTTTCCAAATGTAAGTAACATGCAACTTTCTGAATCTGGTAAATGAATAAACTGACTGTTTACCAATTCATCACAAATATTTATTAATAATAATAAAAAACTTGAATTCAGTCTGTCTGTACCCCTTGAAATCCATTCCCTGGACTCAGAACAGGGCAGATCAAATATTAAATATTATTGTTCTGAAAAAAGTACAATTGTTTATCCTGAATTTTTTCTCCTGAACAGTTTGCTTTCATATGGATATTATATGTACGGCTAAACTACAGTACTGCACTTTAAAACACCACGTTTGTGTCTTTGAACATTAGAACAGAATATTTTAATTAAGAAATGTATCAATAAAGCAATCAGTAAGAATGTGTTGCTATCCTCTTGTTACAGATTGCAATGTGCAACGGATTGCAGCTGTAACGTGTCAGAAGAGAACTGGTCCTTTTTGCTAAAGGGCTGTTCACATTATAACAATGACAATAACTATAAAAATACAGTTTTAAAAATCGTTTTATATTAAAGAGAATGGCGGAGTTCACAACAACTACAATGATAAAGATACAATGAACGATACCATTGCACCCATTCAGTAATGTTCATTTATGATGAACGATAAACTATTTACAGCCAATCAAACCTATGTGAACTTCAGGTGCACGTGCACTTGAAATGACAGTGGAGAAGCTCATTGCTGAGGTCCATAACAAAACATTACCTCAGGTATCCAGCACTGATGCAGTTGCTGTGGAAATGACCACGTAATGCTTTATTCTTACCACAGTGACTACGCCAAAAGAAATTACACAAATTATTAGGCCCTGTTTACACAAGAAAGCTCATGGGTAAAACCCAAGGCTTTGAACCGGTTCACGGAATGGAAACGAAAACAAGAAACTTTTGATGTTTTGCAAAGAACAGAAACGAAACCAGAAACTTTCAAAAAATATATGTTCCGGAACAGAATTGTTTATTTAAAATAATGGTAACCGGATAATACAGCTATTTTTTATTTCAAGATTTCTGTGCAATATAACTCTGTGAAGTTCACTTCCGGTCACCATAGACTCATCAGAGAAATTAGAAGCTTGTCACCAGCAAGTAGCCTACTCAAGCCCAAGTCTCTAATGCTCAATCATAAGAGGTAAATTGTAGGCTACCAAGTATCTCAACAAACATAAGATGTTTGTTTTTTAATACTAATTAGTGGTTCGGCTCGCATTGCGATATTTAAATAGGTAACGTTTATTATTTGCACGTGTTTCAAAGGCTTGGAAATGTTAACACTTAAGTGATTTTTAAAAAATGTAACCACAAAAAGGCGCTAAAGTGAACAATTTTCTGTACGCACAGACGCACATACAGTTAAATGTGTCCGGTCCAACTCCGATTAAACGTGATTATCTCTATGCCCTTCAAAGATCAGAACTCTTAATGTATAACCTTGAGAGAGAGTTGCGCAACTGTGTCTCATACTGTAGTCCATTAAAATAAATTGGGTGAATAAATCACTGGAAAACAACGTAATTTTCACTTTATGTGGAGTGACTGTTTATGCTGCATCTTCTTCCCGAAGCACTGTTTGGAATTCGTCCTCTGAATGTGAACAGTACTGCTGAGGCAGTGACAGAGCATGAACTCTGCTATGCAGAGCATGCGAAGGAAGCACTGACCCCTGTGAGGGTGGTCGCTGCTGCGATACAGGCTTCGAGGTTGGAAGAAGTCTGCTGTGGCAGAGCAAGAGGAAGTGGCACAGGCCCCTGCGGGGGCGGTCGCTGTGGCGATACTGGCCTGAGTTAGAAAGGGAAGATTTTATTGGCAGAGCATGTGAAAGAAGCACGGGCCCCTTCGAGGCGGTTGCTGCGGCGATACAGGCTTCGAGGTTGGAAGGATTCTGCTGCTGCAGAGCAAGAGAAAATTGCATGGGCCCCTGCGGGGGTAGTCGCTGTTGCGATGCTGTTTCAAAAAGGAGTCTGCTGTGGCATAGCATGAATGAAAGACTGGGGCTTCTGCAGGAGCGGTCACTGTGGTGACAGTGCGTTCATAATTGGAAAGTTTTGGGAGTCTTCTAAGACTGGGCTCGAGGGGATTTGGTGGGGTGTTTGCTTTGAAGAGTTACTGGTACTGGCCTCTGTGGAGCAGGGATGTGGATTGAGGGTGATGGTGGGTTTATATGGTGTGGTGTAACCTGGTGCCCGTTCCCTGAACGGTGAGTGTTTGGTGTGCTTCTTTGATGAAAGTGCGGTCTGCCCTGATGTAGCTTCTAAAAGCTTCAGAAGACCAGTGGCCTAGAGTTTGTGTCTGGGAATCTATGAGTCCATTCTGGGCGGCTGTCGCGGCTGCTTTTATGCGGAAGGAATGACTCCAGAAATCATTGGGAGGGAAGCCAGATAGTTGCAAAACTTGTTTTAGGTGTTTCTGGAACCAAAAAAACAGGTTACTGGTGGTTAAAATCATTCCCAAAAATTGGATCTGATGAGAATTGGATCTGGGTGCGACGGTAGAAAGAGGTAGGCTTTGAGAACTTGGTAGGGTTGGATGGGAGTTTGAATGTTGAAAATGTATATATGGTGTCCCTTCTTCATTTGGTCCGTCTTGTGCGTTTGATAAAAAATGAGATGGTTTCGTCATCTATTATTGCTAGATCAGAGACTGTTGGATGTAGGTTTTGTCAGGATCCCGAATGTTATTAAGTGTATTGTCTTGTTTCTGGTGCCGGGATCCTGACACCCCCGTATACGTGTTTGTATGGAGAGTCATGTGGTCTGTGTTTATGTTTTGTGTACTGCATGCTCTCCTGTCTTAAGTCTTGACCCTGCCCCCTCGTTTCCTTGTTAATTATTCATGATTAGTTTATTCCCTTCACCTGTTTGTTATTGTCCCCTATTAGTTTCCCTATTTAAATGCCTTTGTGTCTCTTGTCTTTGTGGTATCATTGTATGTATTTATGTGACACTGTTAGGAGTCTTGTCGTGTTTTTGCCATGTCTTTTATTTAGTTCTTGTCTTGTTTACCCCCTCGAGGGAGTTTTAGTTTATTAATAAAAGTCTTTTGAGTTGAGAGCTGTCTGCACTTGGGTTCATCCTCCTCCATTCCTGACAGAATGATACCACCATTCTTGAACCCAGCAGACAGCTCTGTTTTGGTTTTGCTTACCACGTTTAGTCTGTCTCCGTCAAGTATTCCTGTCCGTCCAGTCCTGCCTTGTCCTGCTGTCTGTCCAGTCCTGCCCCATCCTGCTGTTGTCTGGAATTGTGTTCCTGTGGCCGTGCAGTGAGCCCCGTGGGTGTGTTCCTGATCGGTGGGGTTTTCGGTAGGGCTACTGGCCGACGAGCTTCGCGGGAGTGTTCCTGTTCGGGGAGCTCCGCGGGACAGATCCGGATTGACGAGCCCCACGGGAGTGTGCTGGTCGGTGAGCCCCGCGGATAAGTGCCAGGATGGTGAGATTTGCGGGAAGTTCCTGGTCGGCGGATCCCGTGGGAGTGTTTGTACGTCGGACTGTCGCCGCGATGGAGCTCTGTTCAGCGAGCCCCGCGACAGAGGATCGGCCAGCAAGCTCCGAGATTCTCACTGGTCAGTGAGCCCCGCGAGCGTTCCTGTAGGGCATGTCCTGTGTCCTGTTTGAGGTCGGCGGGCCGAGCGGTGCTGGGTTCCGGGCCCACTTCCTGGGCGGAGACCGTCTGTCCCGCCTTCTGTTTTCGGGGGTCCGGACATTGGGCACTGTCGGCCTTCTGGCCGTTGGACTTTGTTTATTGTTTAATGTTTTTTATTTTTGTGTTGGGATGCCATGTGGCATCCGTTAAGGGAAGGGTAGTGTCAGGATCCCGAATGTTATTAAGTGTATTGTCTTGTTTCTGGTGCCGGGATCCTGATACCCCCGTATACGTGTTTGTATGGAGAGTCATGTGGTCTGTGTTTATGTTTTGTGTACTGCATGCTCTCCTGTCTTAAGTCTTGACCCTGCCCCCTCGTTTCCTTGTTAATTATTCATGATTAGTTTATTCCCTTCACCAGTTTGTTATTGTCCCCTATTAGTTTCCCTATTTAAATGCCTTTGTGTCTCTTGTCTTTGTGGTATCATTGTATGTATTTATGTGACACTGTTAGGAGTCTTGTCGTGTTTTTGCCATGTCTTTTATTTAGTTCTTGTCTTGTTTACCCCCTCGAGGGAGTTTTAGTTTATTAATAAAAGTCTTTTTAGTTGAGAGCTGTCTGCACTTGGGTTCATCCTCCACCATTCCTGACAGGTTTGGGTCAAAGGTGGCTGAAGCGGTGAACTCTGAACATCGAAGGAAACCAAAAGAGGCTAGCACGAACATGGCGTCTAGGGTGCGGGCAGTGTGAACTGAGGAGTAGCCTCTGTGGAGTGTAGCTAGACATTTTGACAGAATTTCCAGGGTTATGGGTAGCCTGAGATTCGAACTCTTGGGTTGGGTTTTTCGATGTCTTTTAAAAGCATGGTGGTCTGGGGGTTAGTGATGGCAGTTGAGATTGATCCTAACATGAGTTTGTGAAAAATTTTGATTCTGCTTATGTACCCTTTAATTGTGCTGATTTGAAGGTGTTTGACTGTATGCAGATACGATATGAATGAGGTTATGGTGAGTAGAGAGAAGTTGACTAAAGGCATCTGGTATATTTGGTGGAAAGTTCTGAAGCTGTCAGATAGGTTTGAAGAGTTCCTGGGGAGACTGCTTGGAGTGCGGTATCTTGGGAGGCAATCAGAAGGTCTTTGAGTGGATGATTTTTGGGAATTTTAGTGTTGAATAGGGATGCACTGGTGTTGGGTGAAGATTGGCTTCCGGTGCCAGCTGCCTGAATTTCTGCGAGGATCTGCTGCCTGATGGTATTAATGACAGGGAGAGGTTCCATAACCAGTGCGTTGGTTGGGATGGACATCAGTGATGCGGTAGCCGGCGTGAAAGGTTGACGGACCTGGGAAAAGAAATTACGTGAAAAAGAAGACGATGGAGAGCCGCCTGCAGAGGCAGCCTCATCCTTGGGGTCGATCCTTGGCCAAAATCAGGAGGAAAAGTCGTAGAGGGTGCCTGGGCCTCACCCGTTAGAGAGGCATCCTCATGCTCGTGTCGGCTCCTGCAGCAAAAGTGGGAGAGATATGCTTGTGTGCTAGCCACTGGAGAAGCCGGCGTGTGGCCTAGGCTTTTTCCTGGAGTCTTTTGGGAATACAGTGTTCCCCTATCCTTGTGGGGATGAGGAGTCTGAGCTCGCTGACGTGGCTGTTTGCGGATGGTGAGTAGCTATCAGGCTAGTATTGAGGAGGCTGAACAGGACACCTTTGTTTGCCTCTGAGTAAATGAAATGTCTGCATTCTCGAGGGCTATTTTAAGGCCTTGGACAATCCATTTTTTATGTCTGGGATCCCTGGAGAAACAGAAGCATACGAGGATCCCGGTGATGGTGGGGAATGTCTCTGCTGGGTTCGGGAAGATGGTCCTTTTCTCCTCTGGGTTCGTGTAGCAGTGCGGGATGATTGCCCGGCCTGTGGAGAGGCTCGGCCTCGGGTTCGAGTGAAGCATCTTGACCATTGTTTGAAGACCCAGGAGAATCCTGCGTAGTATGGTGCATTTCCTTGGGGGAGTTTTTGTGTCTGGAAATCTTGCGATAATTCTGGAGAATAAGGGTAAGGAGTCTTGATTGTTTATAGAGCTGGTGCTGATTTGTTGTGTTGATTAGTGATTGAGAGCCAGCTGTGTTCATTGTTTATTGACCGAGAGCCAGCTGTGTTCATTGACTGATTGGCTCCTCCCAAACCTTGTTTATAAAACATCAAATATATCAAAATGAAAGAACCGAGTCCAGGTAAACAGAGCCTGTGCAGAAAAGGAGTATGATCTCCTATGCACTGAAACACACGGTAAGGCCTCGCCAGGCGTGTGCTGGGTACGAGTTATATATTGTGTGCTGTGAATTAGGCTGTGAAACCGAGGAATCCAGGGCAGAACATCAACGACTGTAAAGTGACGCTGTGAATCCCCAAATTGTACTGCACAGTGCACAACGTGGACGAGAGACCTATCCTTTAAACAGAAACAATTGTAACAGCTTGCTGGCTTTCTCTCGGCAATGCATGTGTAACTGGCATACTTAGAGTGAGTGTGCTGAGTTTTGTCCACAGGGGCTTATACATCATATATATTATATGTATTGGTTCCCCAGGTACACATAGTGAACTGAATATATGTTGCTTCAGTCTATGATGGTCCACTGTGTGTCAGCAGCCTTCGGACGCAACACGTCAGAGCCCAACATAGCTAACACGAATTCCTGCATCACCCGAAACAGCCAGGGGGCACAAAGAATTCCAGTGCTTGTCTCCAGTGATCACTTCATAAAGCAATACATGTTGCATGAACCACAGATGCTAAGGGCAACATTGACTCTCGGTTCTGATAGAGTGACGTTGAAACAGCAAACCCCTAGAATGTCCTAAGCAAGGCCAGCTGCTATGAAAATGGCTCAATTGTGGCCTAAACCTTTGAGAATCATCTGACGTGCACTTTATTGTACAAGGCCGACACCAAAAAATCTACTCAAGTAAACCGTCACGCCTTGAAAAGGGGTTTGCAACGTACAAGGGGGGTGAGTGGCGTGCTCGTCCATGACAGGCCCAGAGAAGACCAGACGGTGTCTGTCATGTCCGAGTTGTGACCGAATCGCGTAGGGAAGTGGCCGAAGCACACTGTAAATAACCCAATACCGAGAACTCCTGGGGCTTAGTTTATTGTGAATGTATTGTGCACACTGTGGCATATTCCGCACTGCACAGGTGGGGAAGGAATGCTTATGCACGTGGCCGCCCTGCTTCCATGGTCTCAAACACCTCTGGGGAAAGCTTAGAGGGCAGAGCGCCTTGCACTGCTCGATCTACCCTTCTCTCTCTGCAGGGCATGTGTAACGGGCATAACTTAGAGTGGGGCTGAGAGCTGTGTGCTGAGATGGGTCGTCAGTCACACCAGAGGTTTGGAAGGCACACTGAGTTTGGTTGGCTGCAACCCACCAGCGGCACACTAGCGACGGTGCTTCACTAACGAGAACAAAGTCACGTGTGAAGACCTCCAGTTATTCTCTTTGCTTACCTTTTTCCTCAAGGAGCGAAGCAATATATCCATGTAAATGTCTGCCGGAATGCGTGTAAGGGAAGCGGCCTACGTCCGTTACGCGCGCACGACACTCTACAGCAGTACTTCAGTAACACAAAGTGAAGAGAAAGAACGTGAGGATATGCCTTAAAGATGGTCGTTATGAAGCAGCGAAAGCCAATTCTCTATATGTCGTCATGGCAGGCATTGGCCAGTACACTGGCGTTGTTCTACAAAAAAGCTTCAGAAAATTGAAAGAGTGTAGGATCTCCCATAGCGTCAGCTACTGACGCAATGTTCTCGAATGGGAACCCCAAACAACACGTCAAATGAGGGAGGTGTTTTCTGGTGTTTAAAGATAGATGGTCTTTCATTTATTACTTTAGGTTTGCAGTTTGTTTGTCAGTAAATGCAAGATCACTTAATAATGCCATCTTATAACTTGAGATTATGCATCTGGGTAGTTTCTTTGAAAGTATGTCAATTATGAGCTATTTTGTGTTTTAGTCTAATCTTTTTTGTAGATATGACTATATATACGGTGTATTTCAGCTTTGTTTTGACATTGTTTTTACAGTTAATGTGCATCAGGTAATTGTGAAGTCTTCCCCGAGCCATGACTTTCACCAACATCACTGAATTCTACCTGCAGGGATTTCCAGGACTCCAAGCGCAGTATTATGGAGCAGTGGGAACTTTTTTGCTTTTCATCTACTTATTACTGACAGGAGTAAATTTATTTATTATTTCATTTATTGCATATGACAGAAGCCTTCAGAAACCCACATATTTAATCTTCTGTAATCTTGCGGTGTCTGATCTTGTTTTTGGAACGGCAACGCTGCCTACGGCATTTTCAAAATACCTTTTCAATGTCAACACTATATCGTTTTATAGCTGCTCTGTGCAAATGTTTTTTGTTCATTATTTAGGGAGTGTTAATTCTTTTATTTTGCTATTAATGGCCATTGATCGCTTTGTTGCAGTGCGCAACCCACTTAGATATTGTGCTATTATAACAAATAAAAACATTTTAATGGCATGTGCAGTGATTTGGACAATGTTAATAATTTTGTTGGGGGTTACTTCCTATGAAACCTTTGATGAACGCTACTGTGCTTCTAATGTAATAACTCATAACTATTGTGACCAAGGTTCAGTGATAAAATTATCTTGTGGAAACTATAAAGAGAAACATCTGTATATATTTGGTAGTGCCATGTTTGTTCTCTTGGCCCCTTTGGCTTTTATTATTTTTTCTTTTGTTGCCATCATCACATCTGTTTTTAAAATCTCTGACAGTCAGGCTCGATATAAAACATTCTCAACCTGCACTCCCCAACTGCTTGTTATCTTTCTGTACTATGTTCCTAGATGTTTTATCTATGCATATGAATTAGTAGTGCCAATACCACCTGCCATTCGGATGGTGTTAGTTATGTGCTACAGCCTGTTGCCCCCTGTTGTCAATCCAATGATATACTGCTTCAGAACTAAAGAAATCAAAGATGCATTGAGGAGGAAATTGAGACACAAAAAGTCAGCATGCAGGTCACAATGCTTTGGAGCAGAACCTAAACTATGAAAGCAGTTTGAATACAGTAAAGTGCTTTGTTTACATCATGCCCTGTTTATACTGTACAGTCTATCCTTCTTATTTAGTCTGTGCATATGACTGTGAACCCTCCTACTGATGGAATTTATTGACAAATGTAATTCTTTGTTAATAACCGTTCCTTTTCCAAATGAAAGTAACATGCTAACATTCTGTTAAATCAATCAGGTTTACAAATTCATCACAAATATTTATAATAAGAAAAAATAATTCAGTCTGTCTGTACCCCCTTGAAATTCACTCCCTGGACTCAGAACATGACAGAGCAAATATTAAATATTATTGTTCAAAAATTTTCTTTTATCAAGATTTGCAGTTTTTTGTACAAATAACCTTTATTAGTTCTGAAAAAGTACAATTGTTTATCCTGATTTTTTTCCTGAACAGTTTCCTTTAATGCGGATATGTACAGCTAAACTACAGTACTGCACTTTAAAACAATGTTTGTGTCTGTGAACCGTAGAACAGAATATTTTGTATAAAAAAATTATCAATTGTAAATAGGGTTAGGCATCAATAAGTGTTTCACTTCAGCCTAAACCCCTTCAGTCATTGCTGTACTATAAAAATTATGTTTAGTTGTTATGTTTAAATGACTGAAGAAAAAATAAACTACTACTACTACTATTATCAATAAAGCAATCAGTAAGAATGTGTTTCTATCTTGTTGTTATGGATTGCAATGTGGTATGGATTGCAGCAAGAGCTGTCCTGGCCTTCTGGGGTCCCTAAGCAACTTTGTGAGGGGGCCCTGTCATCGGGTTAAAAAAAAACATTCACTGTCTTTGCTTAAATTTAGCTATAAACAAAATGTAAACTAAAACACATATTTTCTTATACCTGTACATTTTAGCCACATGTAGCCTACATTACTGTGACACTCATTAGAATACTTTAATCTGTTACATTAGTACTTAGAAAAGAAGGTACTGCCAAATATATTACTTATTATTATTATTATTATTTTAAGAGTTGTAGAACATCAGGGAAACAAATTTAAAATTATGAATAAAATAAAACCAAAATAGTTGTCAGATAAACAAACAACTCAACAGATTTTATTTAAAAACTAAGGCATGATCAGACTCAAACATACATAAATAATTCTCTAAATATGCAAATATTTGCATTGTTTTAAAATGCTAACCAGAGTCACACAACGTCTTGCATGAATAAATGTGTTTATTTTTAACGTATGAAAGATTTTGATTATTAATCTGTACAAGCATTTCTAACTAAACTAAACTGGACTAGACTGGACTAAAACTGAATCTAGGGATTTGGACTGCAGTGTTTGTTATAAATCCATTGGTTATACTAAACAGGAATTTAAGACATTAATGTGTTCTTAATCTTTTTACTTCACCTTCACTGCACTTGTCTTTCTTGCTTCGGGCAGATAGCTTTAAACCATATCCAAATAAAGACTTATGTAGGCGCGTCAAACGCATACGGAGCTGCATAATTTCAAATGGCTCACGCGGGCGCGGCACAATGATCTCACTCGCCAGCTGGTCTATGCAGTGCTGAATGAAGTCAAGAACAAGGGGGCCCCCTAGTGGTGCGGGGCCCTACGCAGCTCACGTAGCCTGCTTATAGGGAGGACTGGCTCTGATTGCAGCTGTAATCAGGGTTCTAAATTAACTTTTTTGACCACCAGCCAATGTGGTTGTAACTTTCTAAAGTTACCAGCCAATCAGTATTTCCACCAGCCAAATTTTTTCCGGTGAAAATAAGAAAAATTATGAGTGCCACTGAATGTAACAATGATTAGTTTTTTCTTTCGCGTACATGCGACAGTCCTGACAAAACACGACAACAGACTTGTGATCAAACATAAGCTTTCTTCGTTTCTCTGTCGATAGACATAAAGCTGTACTGGGGCACAGGCCCCCAATTTTTTGCTGACTTTTTTTGAAAGCCTGCTGTGTGCCAGAAGTGTGCAACACTTCTATACAATGTCCTTTGCCTAACCCAATATTCTACAGTGCAACAGGTACTGCGAAAGATAAATATGTATTTAAAAATATTTAAGTATAATCTTCATCATACCTAACATTATTAACATGTTTGGAGGCATTAATGGCATAAAATGTTTGGAAATAATGACAGCAGAAAATATTTTCCACATAATACAATGATAGCAATGATTAATAACTTATTTTTACAAGAATATTTTAAGAAACCAGTCTTTTTGTGACTGCTATACTAAATAATCTCAGTCACAGTTACTGCTAACTGTTTATGTAGTGTCCTAGAGTTAAATATGAGTTAACTAAATGTTTCAGGAACATTTAATTTCAGGATTTAATGTTTGAGACCTGACAGGGTGAGGATGTAGTTTGTCTTACCTCCCTTAAACTCATCATCTCTCCTTTCTGCTTCCTTTTCCCTGCTTTGCACAAAACATTTCTGATGTTCATCTACAGAAGCCAATAATGATCGAGTCAAAATAAGATTAGCATTATTATTTAGAAACTTACTTCTCGCCATGTTTTCATAATTACTCACTCGCGTGGCGTCCCCTTTTGGATGCAGTTGCGTGCGCGGATGAACGCAAAGTCGCGCGTGGACATGGACACATGCAGGCACGCGTCAGTGCGACTGCTTCGTCGCTTTTACAAGCGTAAATTGGATATAGATTGCATATAGATCTGTTTTTGCCGCTATTATCTTTGTAAAAGAATACACTAGTTAACTGCTAAAATTTAAACTTGAGATTTACACCTGGGCACAAAAGATTTACACTGGGGAACGTGCCCCAGTAAAGGGGTCTGGCGACACCCCTGTCTTCAGCCTATCCTCCCTGCTCTGCCCTTCGTTCTCCTTCTTCCTTTAGTTTTCTGGTGGACGCGCTCAGTTCGTTTCCATGGTTTCTCGCGCTGGTTTCGCTGCAAACTGCGTGCAGCCAATTGGCAAATGAAACATCATCATGAGAATTGCGGCACAGTGTTCATGGGAAATGTAGGAAGTACTGCAAGAGGGATAAATGACCGAGTATAGAGTTTTACATATCATGCATGCAATGCCTCATGCATCACCGGCCAAACTGGCTAGTAAGTTTTTATTAACACCTGACAAAATGAATTTTAACCCGCATTTGGCGGGTTGGCGGGTGTTAATTTAGAACCCTGGCTGTAATGTGTCAGAAGAGAACTAGTCCTCCTTGCTAAAGGACAGTTCACATTATAACAATGACAATAACTATAACTGTAAAAAATAAAGTTTTGAAAATCATTTTATATTAAAGAGAATAGCGCACTTCACACCACAACTATAAGCATAAAGATACAATGAATGATATTGCTGTGATTTATGATGAACGATAAACCATTTACAGCCAATTAAATCTATTTGAACTTCAAGTGCACAAGCACTTGAAATGACAGTGGAGAAACTCATTGATGGGGTCTATAACATAAAATTACCTTGAGTATCCAGCACTGATGCAGTTGCTGGGAAATTGACTACGTAATGCTTTATTCCTACCACACTCACTACCAGAGGCATCATGCCCATTCAAACTGAGGGCAGGTGCCCCCTTGTTTTTTTTAGCCAAATGGATTTTGCATGCAACCTCAAAATCAAAGGAGCATCCATTAATCTGTTATTTGTCTTTTAATCTGTTTAACCCTCAAGAGATCTTTAAAAAAACTTACTTAAGTGTTCCTTCCCAAAAACTGCTCTAAAAATATCATACATCAATCATTTTTTCCACTTTAAACGATTAAATCTTTTAACACTACTTCTGCCTGAAACATACATATCAAATATTAATTACATTTGTGAAAAAATAACCTTTTATATGGCAATATGTTGACATTAATCGAACCACAGTGTTCAGCTGATGTCTTGAAACCTTTTGTGGGAGATTGTAGCCCGGATAGTGACCTGTCCTGATTTCTCACTCCAGAGGCTGAGGGCTGATTCCTTTTTTATCTGTAAACACCGACCAGAATGAGCAGCCCCACATAAGCCTGCAGCTTCTCTGTCTCAAGATCTCTCCAGTCTTCGATTTTCTCCCATGTAGGTTTCTCATGGCCCCAATATGCTGCATGATTTCATGCATCAGCATCAATGAAAAGCTTGAAGTCAGGGCCCTGATTCGGGCAATGGCATAGGGTGTAAGCCCTGGGATTAAATCTCTGGCTGCTGGGAAGTAGCCGAGCGTCTCCGTGTTTGTGGATTTCACTATGCTCTTAATCCAAACTCCAACTGCTCAGATCATCACTCTCACCTGCAACAGAGACATTGATACTTGACCCATGGCCCGACCAGCAACATTCTCCAGCGAGGCGCAGGATTGCAGGGGCTTCCTGCTTCAGGTATCACTATATTACATCATGGAATTCAAATTCCTCAGAAATTCAATCTCTATCCAGTTTTCTTCAGCATTTCAAGGAAATGTTCGGTTAGACGATGTCCGATTTCTCCATACACGATTCTCTTTTCAATCTGAGCCAAGGAAAGCTATCTGTGAGTGCTTATGCATGGAAGTTTCATACTCTGGCGGCCGCAAGTGGTTGGAATGAAACTGCCTTGGTAACAGCTTTTTGTCATGGACTTATTTATCATATTCAACAACTTACAATGGTTTATGAAGATTCAATGGGAGACACTTATTTACAAAACCATTCGTGTATCTCAACGTCTGTCTACCTGTGACGATTTATCCACTGCTGCAAATCCTCTCGCCCCTGGCATCATCCTCGGTTCCTCCAGCACCCAAACATATGCAAGTTGACTCTAGACATCTCTCTCTCTCTCTCTCTCTCTCTCTCTCTCAGAATGTCAACAACGTATTCACAACAAGCTCTGTCTTTATTGTGGATGAGAAAAGCATGTCATCGCCGATTGCACAGTTCAACATCCTCGCCCTACGGTAAGCTCAGTTCAACTTCCCCTGAACACTGACGCTCTAAATCATACTCCTCATGTATTTGTGTCCCAGCAAAAGCCCTCATCGACTCAGGATCTCGGGGAACTTCATTTCCACTCACCTCTTTCAAAAACTGAACTTACGAAGACGCAGGTACCCACAAGATCTCACAGTACACACCATACAAGGTTAACTGTTGGGTCGAGGTCATATCCGACACTACCCCCCCACAGTAACCCTTCGTGTTGGATGCTTACTTGTTGAAGAGATATTTTTATGGTGCTGGAGGAATCCACCACTTAGATGATCCTGGGATGCCACTGGCTTTCTAATCACCTGCCCAAAATCGACTGGCACCACAGAGAAATCATCAGCTGGGGTGAGAATTGTTTCCAGTCTTGCCTTTTGCCTGTCCGAAAACTTAATACTCCTCACCACTCTTCTTCATCCAAGTCTTAATCTAATCTCCCTGTTGGGTCCACGATGATCGAAAGCCCCCTGTCCAGCATTTGGAGGAAATACTCGAAGAATACCGGGAGTTCCAGGATGTTTTTAGGCAACTTCCCCTACACCGTCCATGGGACTGTGCTACAAACCTACTACCTGGAGCCTCATTACCCAAGGGTTGCATATTCCTGCTGTCTATCCTCGAACATAAGGCCATGAAGGAGTATGTGGAGGGAAACTCTCAAACAACAGTTCATCCGATCATCTACATCCACTGTCGCTTCAAGCTTTTTCTTTGTGACCAAGAAGGATGGAGGACGAAGAAGGACCCCTTCTTCTGGTCCCAGCTGCTTTTAAGCAACTGCAAGGATCCTGTATCTTCTCTAAACTGGATTTAAGAAGTGCCTACAACTTAATTCGCATCCGTCAAGGTGATGAATGGAAGACTGCCTTCGTGACCACCTCAGAACACTATGAATACCAAGTCATACCCTTCGGATTATCCAACTCGCCTTCCGTATTCCAAGGATACATGAATGAGATCTTCTGTGAGTCAAAAAGTTTGTCATTGTCTACATAGATGACATTCTGATTTACTCCAACACTCTCTCTCTCAACATCAGCACCATGTAATCCAAGTACTGAAGAAATTACATGAGCACCAATTGTACCTAAAACTGAAAAAATGTGAGTTTCATACTCCATCTGCACAGTTCTTAGGATATATTGTATACTGTGAAGGATCTCCAATGATTCCTTGGATTCGCCAACTTTTACCAGAAATTTATCAAGAACTACAATCACATCAGTGCTCCACTAACCTCATCCTTAAAAGGTGCACCTTTGAAAGCTTTTGGATGCTGCTCACTCCATTCTGGGCTCTGGACACCCAGGTAGCAAGCGGACTCTCTCGGTCCTCAGTCAACGGTACTGGTGGCCTAACATCTCCCAGGACTTCTCTAGGTGAATGAGAGGTTGCTCAGTCAATCACCAACACTCCCAGAAAACTGCCCGAAATTAAACTTGTACCTTTCCCTTACGAAACTATCCCTTAGGAACTTCCCTTAGGAAAATATCATGCAATATATTAGGCAACATATTCCCATATATGGAATTTAATATTTATATTTTCCAATATATTGAAATATATGCATAGACCATACATGTATATATGATACAAAATATATTGCAATCAAGACCAAAAAGGACACTATATTTTTACATCTAGTTTGTCTTTATCTGCTTTAATACAGTCTTGTTCAAAATAATAGCAGTACAATGTGACTAACCAGAAAAATCAAGGTTTTTAGTATATTTTTTTATTGCTACATGGCAAACAAGTTCCCAGTAGGTTCAGCAGATTCTCAGAAAACAAATGAGACCCAGCATTCATGATATGCACGCTCTTAAGGCTGTGCAATTGGGCAATTAGTTGAATTAGTTGAAAGGGGTGTGTTCAAAAAAATAGCAGTGTGGCATTCAATCACTGAGAAATCAATTTTGTGAAGAAACAGGTGTGAATCAGGTGGCCCCTATTTAAGGATGAAGCCAACACTTGTTGAACATGCATTTGAAAGCTGAGGAAAATGGGTCGTTCAAGACATTGTTCAGAAGAACAGCGTACTTTGATTAAAACGTTGATTGGAGAGGAGAAAACCTATAAAGAGGTGCAAAAAATGATAGGCTGTTCAGCTAAAATGATCTCCAATGCCTTAAAATGGAGAGCAAAACCAGAGAGACGTGGAAGAAAACGGAAGACAACCATCAAAATGGATAGAAGAATAACCAGAATGGCAAAGGCTCAGCCAATGATCACCTCCAAGATGATCAAAGACAGTCTGGAGTTACCTGTAAGTACTGTGACAGTTAGAAGGCGTCTGTGTGAAGCTAATCTATTTTCAAGAATCCCCCGCAAAGTCCCTCTGTTAACCTCTTGAAAAGCACCCCCATTCTGGCCCGAAACCATGAAAATACCTACTTTCACTAAAAGGGCTGTTTTTACTAAACCATTTATAGTATAAGCATAACTGTGGTATCATTAGATAGAAGACACTTTGAGCTTCGTTTTCCATGTTTCAAAATTATTTTAAGATAAAAAAAAAAGTTAGAGAGGCTGAAGTACATTGTAATATTTTTTTTTTTTTTTTTGCATAACATCTTTTTTAACACTAAAAATCTTAATGATAAATATATGTGTGAAACCTAGAAATGCAATGAGGCCAAAGCCACAAGTCTAAAGAAGTTATATTTCACGTTTGAAGTCAATAGACCCAAAAATGAGGTTCTTGCAAGAGTTTTTGTAAGACTAGTGCCTTTTCTAAGTGCCAGTCAGCCACAAAATAAAAGTCTTTTGTTTACATGCATACACGTTCGTTCTTTTTATTGTTTATCCTTATATAAGCGTATAAAATGCCGTATCCACACCAGGAAATAAAGCTTCACACAAAGATTGTTGAATTCGTGTTCTAATTGGCTACACGTTCTGTCTATCAATATTTTCCATGAAGTCATTGGAGGAACGCGCGAGTCAGATGACGTCACGATATTAGACAGCGCTGTTTGGATATTATGTATTATACTCCCGCCTACTTGTACAATCAAGTTTGAGCGCTGGTTTTGAACGCGAGTGTGCTCTCATATACAAGTGTTACGATGTAAATAGTCCTCAGATTGTATATTATAATCTATTACAAGACGTGCATCTGAAATCTGATGTAAACAATGGAAAATATATCCATATTTCACGGATTATACGCATTTGTGGACAACAGTGGTCATTGGATGTACTTTGTTGGAGAGTTTTTATGGGTTATTCACACATCTGAAACAGACTGGATTCGATTCGCGTTCCTTATACCAGCACAAAGGTAAGGAGTCAGTTTATATTATGCATGTTGTTATCTGGACTTCTGTAATAAAATACTATATTTATGATACTAGAGCAATTTAATCTCAAAACGGACACCATACACTGATGCTAAACCCTTAGACCTTTTAAACGATGTATAGTAGTGTTATTATTATTATTGTTTGTACACAGTAGGCTATATATATATTGTTAGCAGCATAAAAAAAAACTGACGTCCTTCCGTCCGCGAGCTAGTGCGCGTCGAGAGGTTAAAAAAAGGCATGTGCAGAAGAGGTTACAATTTGCCAAAGAACACATCAACTGGCCTAAAGAGAAATGGAGGAACATTTTGTGGACTGATGAGAGTAAAATTGTTCCTTTTGGGTCCAAGGACCACAGGCAGTTTGTGAGACGACCCCCAAACTCTGAATTCAAGCCACAGTACACAGTGAAGCATGGAGGTGCAAGCATCATGATATGGGCATGTTTCTTCTACTATGGTGTTGGGCCTATTTATCGCATACCAGGGATCATGGATCAGTTTGCATATGTTAAAATACTTGAAGAGGTCATGTTGCCCTATGCTGAAGAGGACATGCCCTTGAAATGGTTGTTTCAACAAGACAATGACCCAAAACACACTAGTAAACGGGCAAAGTCTTGGTTCCAAACCAACAAAATTAATGTTATGGAGTGGCCAGCCCAATCTCCAGACCTTAATCCAATTGAGAACTTGTGGGGTGATATCAAAAATGCTGTTTCTGAAGCAAAACCAAGAAATGTGAATGAATTGTTAAAGAATCATGGAGTGGAATAACAGCTGAGAGGTGCCACAAGTTGGTTGACTCCATGCCACACAGATGTCAAGCAGTTTTAAAAAACTGTGGTCATACAACTAAATATTAGTTTAGTGATTCACAGGATTGCTAAATCCCAGAAAAAAAAATGTTTGTACAAAATAGTTTTGAGTTTGTACAGTCAAAGGTAGACACTGCTATTTTTTTTAACACACCCCTTTCAACTAATTGCCCAATTGCACAGCCTTAAGAGCGTGCATATCATGAATGCTGGGTCTTGTTTGTTTTCTGAGAATCTACTGAACCTACTGGTAACTTGTTTGCCACGTAGCAATAAAAAATATACAAAAAACCTTGATTATTCTGGTTAGTCACATTGTACTGCTATTATTTTGAACAAGACTGTATATTGCAATATATGCATACACCATACATGTATATATATATTACAAAATATATTGCAATCAAGACCAAAAAGGGCACTATATTTTTTACACTATATTTTTTACATGTAATATTTTGTCTTTATATGTATGTATGTGTCCTTTGACTGACCATATGCAAAACCTTTTGTGTTTTTAATAGGCCTATGTAGCTCTGTACCTCAAATTGGGTTTAGTATCTGTGCCTGATTAAAAGAAAATAAAGGTGGCTTTTGATAGATTACCCATCAGTCTGTGTTAATATGTTGTGTAAATGTTTGTATATTACAGGTTGAATATTTAAGTATTTACATATATTAAGGGCTCTATTTTAACGATCTAAGCGCATTGTCTAAAGCGCACAGCGCAACGTCTAAATGGGCGTGTCCGAATCCACTTTTGCTAATTTAACGACGGGAAAAATTGTTTTTGCGCCGAGCGCATGGTCGAAAAGGGTAGGTCCTTTTGTAATGGGAGTATTTTGGGCGTAACGTGCAGTAAACCAATGAGAGTCACAGCTCTCATCCCCTTTAAAAGCAAGTTGCGCTGGCGCTATGTCTAATCCCTATTTAAATGACGGACTTTGTAAACTGAAAAACTAAGCGGAGGAAGACGATCCCCAGTTTAAGATTAATGTTAAATAATTGTGTTGTTTTTCACTTGTATTGAAATTGTTATTTTTTATTAAAACCTTTAAAACCCGTTTTCTTTTAGTCATGGAAGTAAAAAGCAGGCTTGTAATTGCTTTAAATGTATGGCTATCCAATATCATCAAAACATAATTTACAAGTATGTAAGAAAAGGTTTGTACTCTAAAAATACTTTATTTGTAACAAACAGGAGATAAAGAAATTACAAACGGCTCTCCTCACGTTTCAGCACTTTGGACAGCGTTTTTTTTAGCAAAGAGTTTTTTAAGCATTACTTACAAATGTTTCTCATCTCACCATATCCACAGGTACATTATATACAATAAATCCGTGAGGTAGCATTAAAAAAAACATTTAAAAACAGACGCATTTGTTCAAAGCAAAGCATTTATTTACTTACCAGGCTGGTGAAGCAGCTCTTTGCGCCTTAACGTCTCATAATCAGTCCTCATTTATAAATATGTCCAAGAGACTCAATAATAATCTTTTACATTCAATCCTTTAATCTTTCATATTTAAAAGCATTTTTGTGCTGCTGCGCATTCATGTAGCCTACTTTGTGATAAGCAAACCCGCGTTGTCCTCCCGTTTATAGGCGCATTTTACTAATGCGCTCTTTAAATAACATAAAACACATTGCGCCATTGCCTTTAGACTTTAGACCAGGTTTTTGTTGGTCAATGGCGTAGTCTATTTTAGTTGCCTCAAAATAGCAACGCGCCAACAATGCGCCTGAACACACCTCATTTTCAGACCAGAACGCCCATGGGCGCAAAAGGGGGCGCAAATGCATTTGCTATTTAAACAACGCGGCGCTAAACGTGAAAATTAGGGTGGAAACTAGCGAAAGACACTTGCGTCGCGCATTGCGCTGCATTGCGCCGGGTGTAAGATAGAGCCCTATATGTTTCATGTACATATACTCAGGGTTTAAATTGGGCCGGGGCCGTCCGGGGCTAAGCCCCGGCACATAGGCTGAAGGTCGCACTCTGCTCTTGCCAGTGTACTCGCTGCACTGGTGCGTGTGTACTCGCTGCGCTGGTGCGTGTGCACTGACGCGAAGGGAATAATTTGTTTTCATTCATTATGGGGCATACTTACCAACGCAAGTTCAACAATTTGCGCGAGCAGATTACATACAAAGTCAATGCAAAGACACAACCAGGCGCGTCCACGCACGGGGCGATGAAAATGACGCGAATTGGGCGCCGCAATTCCCGCGAAAACACACGCTTTTCCCTTTAAATGCGTCTTCGCGCAAGTTATGCAACTCAAGCGAAAAAACTCAGAACTTCAAGAACGCGCTCTCACGCAGGATCATTTGACGAGAGAGAGAGAGAGAGAGACAGAGACAGAGAGAGAGAGAGACAGAGAGAGAGAGAGACAGAGAGAGAGAGAGCTAATAATGGTGCCCACGTCGAGAAAACTTCATAGAAGACTAGAAACGTGTAAAGGATTAAAGTATGTATGTCACTCATCTAATTACATTATGTTAAGGATAACACGGATATAACTATTGTATAGTTTAATAAAATAATGTATTTTGATTACACAAATCAAACCTAACTATATGATTGTTTTAGCTGCTGACCACCATAGGGAATCTCTATGGCTAATTTATAAGACATGTTGATGATACAGTACTGTGTGTTGTACCTTTTCTTGTTAATTTAGTCTTATGGGGTAGCCTATCGTATGCCTAGAATTATTCAAGGAGGTTGATTCTTTTAACTTCCTTTAAAGTTTGATCAGTTGTGCATAATGACAAGTGCAACAAATGGATATAGGGTGTCAAACTCATAGATTTGCATCATTTAAAATTCAGATGCTCTTTTTAAAATATTTTGGGTCAACCTCTGGCACAGCTTTAAAGCTGAAACTTATCAAATCCTATCAGAGGTCCAGAATGTCATTGAAACACACCAGTGGCTTTGCTATCATCAGTATTAAACATGTTACCCCTTGAAGTACCCCTCCCCGCAGAGCCCCCCCACATAACAAATCCCAATTTAACCCCTGCATATACTGTATATATCCCCATATATGTTCATACATTGTATGTGCATGTTCTCATATATGTACAAATATTGTGCATACATTTACAATAAATATGTAGATATATTTCCATCTAATTTCACATATATTTAAAATGTATTCCACAATATATCAAACACATATCTACATATATTTAATATATATTTCCATATAGTTGTACATATATTTGTAATATATTCTACCATATAGTTAACATACATGCAACACTATATCTGTACATATATTGTTAATACATGTTCCCATATATGTACATATATTTCACATATTTCCCAATTTAATTTTACATATATTTAAAATGTATTCCACAATTTATCGAACACATATCTACATATATTTCATGTATTTTCCATATAATTTTACATATATTTGAAATATATTCCACCATATAGTAAACATACATGTGACACTATATCTGTATATATATTGTTAATACATTTTCGCATATAAATCGAAATACAATATTGCGGATATTTATAAATATAATATTGCATATATTTTTCAATATATAAACACATATTATACTTAATGTACAATATATTGAAAGAGGCAATAATTTGTATATTTTGCAATATACTGCAATATATTACACATATATAGAATATATGTACAATCAATATATTATTCCATGTATCGCCAATATATAATATATTGGAAAATTGGAAGTAAAATAATGTATTGC
This sequence comes from Paramisgurnus dabryanus, assembly GCF_030506205.2. Taxonomy (NCBI): domain Eukaryota; kingdom Metazoa; phylum Chordata; class Actinopteri; order Cypriniformes; family Cobitidae; genus Paramisgurnus; species Paramisgurnus dabryanus. The sequence continues at coordinate 19,112,958 of NC_133344.1, read as the reverse complement.
AATATATTTCAAGTAATATATTGGTAAATATATTTTCCTTTCATAAGGGTTACCTATTCCACAACGCCCATGGTCCCCCTTAGGAGTCGATTTCATGACAGACTTATGCAGATCTCAGAACTACACGGGTGTCCTAGTGGTCGTAGACAGGTTCTCCAAGGGTTGCAAGCTGATATCTTTACCCAAGCTTCCTACTGCCCTCGATACTGCTGAGGCCCTATTCCAGCACGTCTTCTGTAACTTTGGCATCCCAAAAGATATTATGTCAGACCAAGGGCAACAGTTCATCTCGAAGGTATGGAGACTGCTGAATGATTGTGGTGTTGGGCCCCATAAGAACATGTATAGCATTGGCTCCCCGCACGCATGCGGGTGCCCATTACATGCTGTTCACTGTGAAAGAACCCACCGCTAAAAACACATGCGTTTGGGATGGGCACTGCCGAACATATGTGACCCGTCACGGAAACCAGCACAAGTTTCGATAAAATGAGAAACAAAGTTTTTTTTTTCAAAATTTGTGATTTTCGTTTTATTGCAGAATCTGTTAGTTGAGATCACGGAGAAGCCTCTCCATGTTTGAGATAGCAGTTTTTGTATATTTAAAAGCGTACATTTTGTGGTTAAAATAGGCTTGTTTTTCCGGAGATTCTAGCGTGCAACGGGGGGCGTCATTGTCTGTGTGTATATTTACATACTGTATAAGCTTTTGTTTTCGCCTCCGCCCCCAAAGGGAACAGCGTGACTACTAAATAAGGATAGTTCGCCCAAAAATGAAAATAATGTAATTAATGACTCACCCTTATGTCGTTCTAAACTCGGAAGACCTCCGTTCATCTTCGGAACACAGTTTAAGATGTTTTATCGTTAGATTTAGTCCGAGAGCTTTCTATCCCCTTCATTGAAAATCTATGTATGGTTTCCATGTCCAGAAAGGTAATAAAACATCATCAAAGTAGTCCATGTGACATCAGTGGGTCAGTAAGATTGTGTTGATGCATCGAAAATACAGTTTGGTCCAAAAATAGCAGAATTACGACTTTATTCAGCATTGTCTTCTCTTCCGGCTCGAGCGTGAAGTCCCGTGACTGTAGTGACGCGACTGCCCTGTTCCTCAGACATGTTTGCTAAGTTTTTTTTTTTTTTTTTACTTATAGCGTGCGTCTTCCCAGACTGTAAAGCTCGGGCACACAAACAAAAGAAAAATACAAGAAGCTGGGGCGGAACAAATAACAGTCAGCCGCATCGTACGTCAGCCGCGTCACTGACTTTATGCGGCGCCGCAGTGGGATGACGTCAAAGTACCGCGAGAGCTCTTCAAGAAATCTTACGCAGTAGTTTAATTTCGACTCGCTCTTGCGGTACTTTGACGTCATCTCTATGTCAGTTCTTGCAGCGCAGCATGAGTCCAGACACACAGACGTTACACAGATATCGTTGTATTCTTCATATAATTGGCTACATGTTTTGTCTATCAATATTTTCCATGAAGTCATTGGCTGATGGAGGAACGAGCGAGCCATTGGTAACATCTCTAAAGGATGTCACGTTTTCGACGGCGCTGTTTGGATGATCTATTATACTACTTCCCTATTTTAAATACAAACTTTGAAGGCGGGTTCATGTGTTTAACGGAGTGTAAGCTCATATACCCTTACATGTTACGATTTAAATAGTCTTCAGATTATATATTATATTGTATTACCAGACATTCATGCGAAATCTGATGTAAACAATCTATATTTCACGGATTATACGCATTTGTGGACAAATATGGTCATTGGATAATCTGAAACAGACTGGATTCGACTTGTGATACCCACAAAGGTAAAAGAGTCATGTTTATTTTTGCGGGTTGTCATTTGGTCATAAAATACTACATATGATGCTAGAACATCTCAAAAAGGGTTTTTCAGAGGGTATGGCTTAGCTAAATGAGATGTAAATGAGCCCTATTGTCTCCCCCAGCTGTAAAGAAGAGTCCCTTTCGTCTCGATTTTCTCGGTTTGAGTATTTCTGAGTTCCTATATTCAAATGGCCACAACTTCTCCAAATCTTATCAGATTTCCATGTGTTACACATCGTTGGAAAGCTTAGAAACTGCACTTTCAGAATCTGTGAATAACTCAAAATGCCCAGATCCGACTTGTGTCCCTACTTTCCGTGACTGGTCACATATAGGGGCGCTGTGAACCCATGGCAGAGTAAAACCAGCACCGCGGTAAGGCATGTATGTGCCTGGACCTGCGGCTGGGCCACAGGGGTTTATGTGTAAGGCACAACCAGTCAAAACTGCCACAGCACACCACTTGAGAAGGCTGGATGCAGGATACAAACATGGAAAGTTTAAATTCCACGCACATAGGAACATTTTAGAAACGGCTCGCCTTGACACACAGGGTGCCAGTTGCATACTGTGTTTGAGAAACTTTGCTGCTGTGTAGTACAGGAGTGTGGGCAGAATGTCATGTAGTGCGGTGCATGAACAATGTACGGGAGCGATCTGCTAGAAACACTGAGTCAGGGTCTGCAGCCACTCTGCAGGCTTACATGTCATTGATACACAGAGCCATGGGAAAATCGAGTCCGGGTCAGCAGATCCCGTGCAGAAAAGGAGTGTGATCTTCTTATGCACTGAAATACACAGTAACGGCTCGCCAGGCGTGTGCCGGGTGCCAGTTACATACTGTATGCTGTGAACTATGCTGTGAAAATGAGGAAGGCAGAGCAGAACATCACCGGCTGTACAGTAATGCTGTGAATCCCCAAATTGTACTGCACAGTGCACAACGTGGATGAGAGACATCTCCTTTAAACAGAAACACTTGTAACAGAAGCCAGCGAGCTGATTCTCTCTGCAACACGTTTGTAACGAGCACAATGAGAGCGAGGCTGTGCGCCATGCACTGAGTTTTGTCCGCAGGGGCTTATATATCATATGTATTATACATATTGGTTACCCATGTACACATAATGAACTGAATATATGTTGCTTCAGTCTACAATAGTCCACTGTGTGTCAGCAGCCATAGGACGCAACAAGTCAGAGCCCAACATAGCTAACACGAATTCCTGCCATCACCCGAGACAGCCAGGGGGGCACGAGGAATTCCAGTGCGTGCCACGACCCCTCCAGTGATCACTTTATAGAGCAATACATGTTGCATGAACCACAGACTCTGAGGGCAATGTTCACTCTCTGCTCTTAATAATAATAATAATAATACCTTACCTTTATATAGCGCTTTTTCTCAGTACTCAAAGCACTTTACATACGGGGGAATCTCCTCAACCACCACTAATGTGCAGCATCCACCTGGATGATGCGACGGCAGCAACAGCTCTTAGCTGATAGGCTGAAGTTGCAACAGCAAACCCCACCAACGTCTTACGTCATGCTGAAAGCACAGATAAGTGACGTAACTGAAACGCGCACAAGAGAAGCATGGGCTAAGCAAGGCCAGTCGCTATGAAAATGGCTAGATTGTGGCCGAATCCCATGAGAATCGGCCGATGTGCAATTTATTGTACAAGGCTGACACCAAAAAATCTACTCAAGAAAACAGTCACACCTTGTGAAGGGGTTTGCAATGTACAAGGGGGGCGCGCAGCGTGCTCGTCCACGACAGGCCCAGACGAAACGAGGTCCGTCATGTCAGAGCAGTGATCGAATCGTGTAGGAAAGCGGCTGAAGCATGCTGTGATAACACAATACCGAGAACTCATGGGGCTTAGTTTTTTGTGAAAGTATTGTGCACACTGTGGCATATTCCGAACTGCATAGGTGGGGAAGGAATGCTTATGCACGTAGCTGCCCTGCTTCCATAGCCTCAAACACCTCGGGGCAAAGCTTAAAGGGTCTGCCTTGCACTGCTCGGTCTACCCTTGTCTCTCTGCAGCGGGTGTGTAACGGGTATAACTTAGAGTGGGGCTGAGAGCTGTGTGCTGAGATGGGTCGTCGGTTTGGAAGGCACAGTGCGTTCTCTCCAGGTTGAGCTAGCAGTGGTGGTTCGTTGCCAAGACCACAGTCACGTGTGAAGACCTCCAGCGATTCTCTTTGCTTACCTTTTTCCTCAAGGACCAAAGCAATATATCCATGTAAATGTCAGCCGAAACGCTTGTAAGGGAAGCGGCCTACGTCCGTTACGCGCGCAATACTCTACAGCGGCACTTCAGTAACACAAAATATAGAGAAAGAATGTGAGGATATGCCTTTAAGACAGTCGTTATGTAGCAGCAAAAGCCACATCTCTATACGTCGTCATGGCAGGCATTGGCCTAGGATCTCCCATAGCATCAGCTACTGACGCAATTTTGAGAAACTGTTCTCGAAAGGGAACCCCAAACAACACATCAAATGTGGGAGGTGTTTTCTGGTATTTAAAGATAGATGGTCTTTCATATTTCTTTGTCTGTGCATTACTTTAGGTTTGCAGTTTGTTTGTCAGTAAATGCAAGATCACTTAATAATGCCATTTTATAACTTGAAATTAGTTTCTTTGGAAGTATGTCAATTATGAGCTATTTTGTGTTTTAGTCTAATCTTTTCTGCAGATATGACTTTATAAACTGTGTATTTCAGCTTTGTTTTGACATGGTTTTTTACAGTTAATGTGCATCAGGTAATTGTGAAGTCTTCCCAGAGCCATGACTTTCACCAACTTCACTGAATTCTACCTGCAGGGATTTCCAGGACTCCAAGCGCAGTATTATGGAGCTGTGGGAACTTTTTTGCTTTTCATCTACTTATTACTGACAGGAGTAAATTTATTTATTATTTCATTTATTGCATATGAGAGAAGCCTTCAGAAACCCACATATTTAATCTTCTGTAATCTTGCAGTGTCTGATATTGTTTTTGGAAATGCAATGCTGCCTACAGCATTTTCAAAATACCTTTTCAATGTCAACACTATATCGTTTTATAGCTGCTTTGTGCAAATGTTTTTTGTTCATTATTTAGGGAGTGTTAATTCTTTTATTTTGCTATTAATGGCCATTGATCGCTTTGTTGCAGTGCGCAACCCACTTAGATATTGTGCTATTATAACAAATAAAAACATTTTAATGGCATGTGCAGTGATTTGGACAACGTTAATAATTTTGTTGGGGGTTATTACTTATGAGACCTTTGATGAACCCTACTGTGCTTCGAATGTATTAACCCAAAATTATTGTGACCAAAGTACAGTGATAAAATTATCTTGTGGAAACTATAAAGAGAAACATCTGTATATATTTGGTAGTGCCATGTTTGTTCTCTTGGCCCCTTTGGCTTTTATTATTTTTTCTTTTGTTGCTATCATCACATCGGTTTTTAAAATCTCTGACAGTCAGGCTCGATATAAAACATTCTCAACCTGCACTCCCCAACTGCTTGTTATCTTTCTGTACTATGTACCTAGATGTTTTATCTATGCATATGAATTAGTAGTGCCAATACCACCTGCCATTCGGATGGTGTTAGTAATGTGCTACAGCCTTTTGCCCCCTGTTGTCAATCCAATGATATACTGCTTCAGAACTAAAGAAATCAAAGATGCTTTAAGAAGGAAAATGAGACACAAAAAAATCAGCATGCAGGTGACAATGCTTTGGAGCACAACCTTAACTATGAAAGCAGCTTGAATACAGTAGTGCTTTGTTTACATCATGCCCTGTTTATACTGTATAGTCTATCCTTCTTATACTGTCTGTGCATATGTCTGTGGACCCTCCTATTGATGGAATTAATTGACAAATTGAATTCTTTTTTAATAACCTTTCCTTTTCCAAATGTAAGTAACATGCAACTTTCTGAATCTGGTAAATGAATCATTTTTACCAATTCATCACAAATATTTATTAATAATAATAAAAAACTTAAATTCAGTCTGTCTGAACAGTAGAACAGAATATTTTGTATAAAGAAATGTATCAGTAAAGCAATCAGTAAGAATGTGTTTCTATCCTCTTGTTACAGATTGCAATGTGGTATGGATTGCAGCTGTTACGTGTCAGAAAAGAACTGGTCCTCCTTGCTGAAGGGCTGTTCACATTATAACAATGACAAAACTATAAAAAATATAGTGTTGAAAATCATTTTGTATTAAAGAGAATAGCGCAGTTCACACCACAACTATAATCATAAAGATACAATGAACGATATTGTTGTGATTTATGATGAACAATAAACCATTTACAGTCAATCAAATCTATTTGATCTTCAAGTGCGCACAGTTGCTGGGATATTGACTACGTAATGCTTTATTCCTACCCCACTGACTATGCCAAAAGGTAAGATATTAAATTACACAAACTATTAGTGTCAGAATCCCATCATCACAACCATCCACATCCTCATTAACTCCTCCCACTTCTTCACATTCCCCAGAATACTACCCTGCAAACATGCCACTGCAGGGCCCATGCTTTTTGTGGGCACAGTGGGCTAGGGCCAGCCCACACCAAACCTAAACAGGCCCAGTGTGGGATTGTCCAGGTAGCGCCCTAGCTTTGGGCTCAACTCTGGCGTGCTTTGAGCAGCCCACACTAGCGGACTGCCCTCATTAATCCCGTGATGGCACAGAGTGGGCCAGCCCATTCGGGCCAAGAGTAACTTTTGGACCTTTGGGCCCATGAAGGTATTATGGCAGTGTGCTGTTTGAGACAGAGTGCGTTCTTTCACTGCATGAGTTCAAATGCATTTAGATATGGGGCATTAAAAATATTAAGATAATTTTATATAGTTCATAAATGTTACAAGATGAGTACAGTTTACTTTTCAAAAAGAAAATCTAAATAATTGTAAATTGTGACTTTTTTTTTTGTATTTTCCTTCATGTTAGACTGCATATCCAGGAACCATTGGTGGGTGTAAAACCCAAGTTGCCACTAAGACAAGGGTGTCCAATCCTACTCCTGGAGGGCTGGTGTCTCTGCAGAGTTTTGCTCAAGCCCTAATCGAACACATCTGATCCAGCTAATCAAGGTCTTCCTAAGCAGATAAAACTTTCAGGCAAATATGTTAAGGGAATTTTCAGTTAAACTCTGCAGGACACTGGCCCTCCAGGACTGAGTTTGGACATCCCTGCTGTAAGATTCTTTCAGCCAAGTCCTCTTGATTCTAAAGTAGAAAATGAGAGAAAGGTGTGGTTGTGGAATTCAATACCGAGCGGGTGAAGGAAAGGAGCGCTACCACCATCTGTTTAGTTTAGAGACCTTGGGGGAAGAGTGACCTATGTTAAAAATATGTTTTGGTGTACTCACTGGCAAAGCTCAAAGTAATATTTTTTTTTTTTGTAAATTTGTATTATTTTATATTTGTATAGATAATTTGTAGTCCCTTTCAGGGTGTTAAAATGTAATTAAATTAAAGTACCTTTTTGTTTTGTATATAATAAATCCATTGGCTTGAAATCCCTTTGACTGTAAATTTTTTACAATAAATTTGCATAGTATTTATAGTGAAAACGTTGTAGATCAATCCAATCCTGTTCCTGGATGGAGCCTGTCTTACAGATTTCAGCTCAACCCCAATCAAACACATATAAACCTGCTAATAAAAATTGTTTACGGCTACCTAAAAATTAGAGGCAGGTGTGTTGGAGTGAGAGCTACCTGCGCAAGGCCTGTGTGGGCATGGAAAGGCTTTCTGGGGGCTAAGTGAGGGGTGCCCATGCCGGGCCTATGTGGGCCTGGTGAGGGCTTTCTGGGGGCTAAATGAGGGCTGCCTGTGCAGGGCCAGTGCTAAGGGGCCAACATTTTGCTGATCTCAGGGGCCCTGCGCTGTCAGCCTTCTGGGGGCCCTAAGACGAGCCTTAAGTGGGTCAATAATGGGCCATCATAGGATTGCTTGCAGGGTAATCACCACCACCTGAATCCCATTAGCTTATCCCTTTACAAACACTCATCCTGACTCACTCGCTTCACTTACCTGGATTTCCCTATTTTCTTCATCCAAACTCCAACTGCTCAGATCATCACCTGCAACAGAGACATTGATACCATCTCATCGAAGTGTTCATACAAACTGCTTAATATCAATACTCACCTGTTTGCTCACTATCACAGAGTGTGTTTCAATAAAAAAAACATTTGAACTTACTCAATGTCTCCTTTCTGACAGGAGATCAGACCGAAGATACAAAGCACCACGGAAAACTAAGGGAATCCGGTTCGCAACCCCTTCATGGAATTGGTTCAAGCTGTCCGTTTTATTACTTCCATCTCCACCCAGTCATCCTCCTCCTATAGCCGAAGATATCCTTCACTCAGCCCGGCTACATTAACTTCCTCAAACCCCGCTGCCTCTTCAGCTGCCTCTGCTTGTCCCATGGCCTGATCAGCAACATTCTCAGGTGAGGGGGAGGATTGCAGCGGCTTCCTGCTTCAGGTATAACTATATTTCCAAATGCAATCACATCAGTTTTTCAACAATACTGCACAAGTGGTTTATAATTTCTCTGCTGTCTGGACAAGCGCTCCTTTGGGCTCAATCATTATGGAATTCAAATTCCTCAGTAGAATCTCTATCCAGTTTTCTTCAGCATTTCAAGGAAGTGTTTGGTCAGACTATGTCTGATCTCTCCGTACACACTTCTCTCTTTAATCTGTGCCAAGGAAAGCTATCTGTGAGTGCTTATGCATTGAAGTTTTGTACTCTGGCGGCCGCCAGTGGTTGGAATGAAACGCTCTGTCTTTATTGTGGAGGAGAAAAGCATGTCATTGCCGATTGCCCAGTTCGACCTCCTCGCCCTACGGTAAGCTCAACTAAACTTATTCAATTCACTGAAATTTTATTTATATAGCACTTTTCACAATTGTTAATTGTTTCAAAGCAGCTTTACATGAATAGATGTAGGAAAAAACACAGAAAAATCGATAGATAATATAGGAAGCAGATACAGCGGCTAATTTACCCCGAACATTGAAGCTCTAAATTGTACTCCTGTTCATCTGTTAATCTCTGGTATTTGTGTCCCAGAGAAAGCCCTCATTGACTCGGGATCTGCGGGAACTTAATTTCCACTCACCTCTTTCAAAAACTGAATTTACGAAGACCCAGGTACTCACAAGATCTCACAGAACACACCATACAAGGTAAACCTTTGGGTCGAGGTCGTATCCGACACTACACCCCCACAGTAACCCTTTGTTTTGGATGCTAACATGTTGAAGAGATATTTTTTATGGTGCTGGAGGAATCCACCACTGATATCATCCTGGGACACCCCTGGCTTTCTAAACACCTGCCCAACATCGACTGGCACAACGGAAAAATCGTCAGCTGGAGTGAGATTTGTTTCTAGTCTTGCCTTTTGCCAGTTCGAAAACTTTATACTCCTCACCACTCTTCTTCATCCGAGTCTGAATCTAATCCACGATGGTCGTAAGCCCCCCTCCCTGTCCAGCATTCAGAGCAAATACCCAAAGAATGCTGGGCGTTACAGGATGTTTTAGTAAACAACTGGCAACTCAACTTCCCCCACACCGGCCATGGGACTGTGCTATCGACCTGCTACCTGGAGCCTCATTACCCAAGGGTCGCATCTTCCTGCTGTCTATCCCTGAACAGAAGGCCATGGAGGAGTATGTGGAGGAAACTCTCAAACAACAGTTCATCTGACCATCTACATCCCCTGCCGTTCAAGCTTTTTCTTCGTGGCCAAGAAGGACGGAGGTTTAAGACCCTGCATTGATCATCAACACCTCAATTCACAGACAGTTAAGTTCCGGTACCCCCTTCCTCTGGTCCCAGCTGCTATGAAACAACTGCAAGGATCCCGTATCTTCTTTAAATGTGCCTACAACCTAATTTGCATCCGTCAAGGTGATGAATGGAAGACTGCCTTTGTGACCCCCTCATACCCCAATGAATACCAAGTCATGCCCTTTGGTTTATCCAACTCGCCTTCCGTATTCAAGGGATACATGAATGAGATCTTCTGTGAGTACCTCAATAAGTTTGTCATCGTTTGCAAGGACGTCATTCTGATTTACTCCAACACTCTATCTCTCAACATCAAAAAAATTTCATTCTGTCACCCGAAGCCAAGGAATCCTTCCACCTCCTCAAAGAAGCCTTTCTGTCTGCCCCATCCCCGTTCATCCAGATCCTTATCCTCCGGAGTGAGAGCCATCCTCTCACAGAGCCAGGCTCCCAGACTCCATTCATGTGCTTCTTTTCCAAAAAACTCTCTCCAGCAGAGCGGAACTATGATATAGGTAATTGTGAGTTGCTCGCCATCAAGTTAGACCTTGAAGAATGGAGAAATTGGCTGGAGGGTGCTAACCACCCTTTTGAAGTGATCACCGTAACCTTGAGTATCTACATGAAGCCAAAAGGTTAAATCCTCTTCAAGCTCGTTGGTCCCTGTTCTTCACTTGATTCAATTTCACGGTGACCTATAGACCCAGAAACAAGAACCTCAAAGCAGACATCCTCTCTCGAATTCATGGCTCAACCTCTGAAAATCTACCAACAGAACCTATACTCCCTCCAGCCATTTTCGTCATCCCTATTGTCTGGGAAATAGATGAGCTCATCAACCAGGAAAACCTCAACAACACCAGCCAAGCTCACCTATGTACCTTCCCATCTCCGTAATGAGCTTTTGGGTGCTGCTCACTCCACTCCAGGCTCTGGACATCCAGGTAGCAGGCAGACCCTCTCTATCCTCAGTCAATGGTACTGGTGGCCTAACATCTCCCAGGACATTTCTAGGTACATGAGAGGTACAACCCTCCCAGAAAACTGCCTGAAGGTAAACTTGTACCCTTACCTATTCCACAACGCCAATTGTCCAACTTAGGAGTCGATTTCATGACAGATTTACCCAGATCTCAGAAACTACACCTGTGTCCTAGTGGTTGTAGACAGGTTCTACCCAACCAGAGGGACCCAACCAGAAAGTCCTCCCGACCCAGGACAGAGTACATACCTGTACAGACACAGCCAGCATATAGGTCTTATCGCTACATTACACAAGGCAGCAGATAAGCAAAATGCAACTAATTAAATTACCAAAGCAAGCATACTTGTACTCGGCATCTGCTGGCTAAGCATAAGATGCACAACAGAATAGCCAGTATGAAAGAAACGAGTATGAAGTGCATACAGCTCTATACCTCAACATTGGCAGTAACACAGTAGTACTGGCAACATGCAGTACACACTGTGAATACACATTAACCATGCGACTGCCAATTAGACACCCACCACAACCTGAAAGCGGGGGCAAACTGTCGCCCTCCCTCAGCACCCAACCCAACAGCTGACTGCTAGGTGGGGTGGAAGTAACTCACAGAGGGAGCTTGGAAAGCCCCAGCAAATTGGTCCGCATCCAACGCAATATCCTCTGCTTACAAAAAGGCTGCCCCCAACACTGCCGCTGTGGCACAAAGAGCTGCTCAGAATGCTGTGTCGGGGTCCGAGCACTCAGATAAACATATAAAACCCAGACCGGGCATAGCTCACATAGAGCCAGAATAGACGGCAGATTGTAACCACCTGCACTCTAATGGCGCTGATGGTGGTTTTAGGCACATCATTTCTAAAGGGATACTATAAGATAGCGAGGTGTCCCACTTTACTCCCTAGATTTTGATAACCACTGTGCGCCCATAAGTCACTGCGCACCCAGAGGCATCGTACAAAACGCCAAAGGAGCTGCGTCGAAACCCTCGAGGTAGACAGCCTGAAACGCGGCCAACTACCCGGTGCTGTAAAGGTAGAACACTCGACACGGGACACCACACCATGTCGTAGATGTTCATTTCACACCTTTATGCACACAGCATTAGAGGGGCGTAGAGTAGAAAGGGTTTGCGACTCTCGTACACATCTCAAAGCGTAACACGACAGAGCATCTAAGTCATAACATAACACCCTTGCAAGCAGATTGTACAGCAGGTTGGAGTGTCCTAACAGAACCGCAGCCGATTCTGGCAGTTCGGGACATGAATAACTGATCCTCACCCCAATTCCGTGCTTACCAGCAGCAGAACCCAACTGGGGCACACAAACTGCTGGCGCTTGGCCAAGAAGAGCGTGTCCTCTATGGGAGTGCAACAGGTAGAAGCACAAAGCATGTACCCTCTCCTTGTTGGGCACAGATCCAGTAAGCCCAAACCAAACTGAGATTGGTTAAAGCCCTCAGCCACATGACCATGCTGCATTATGCATCTGAGTCGCCAAATGGGGAGCAGATATGCAAGCAGCTGCCTACACCCGAGCACTTAACCTTGTTGGGCATTCCACTATTGCCCAGTATTTACGAGGGGGTAGACCGGGACAGAGGGGAGAGGACGCTGGCACTATCTGTTGCCGCTTCTCCCTTTAGAAAACGTCTTAACGTCTTAAGAAATGTCATTCTGAATGGAATATTTCGATTTATGGATTTTTGTGTCGTACCTGATGTTGCTGCCAATCTTCCCCGTGCAACGTTTACTTTGTTTTGAGCCGTTTTTCAGTATTACTACTGTTTGCTGACCCTGTGGCTTTGATGTTGCTCGTCGACATCTTCGCCAAATATTGTCTATAACGAACAATACTTCACTGCTAAGTTGGTCCTCGTTGGACAGGGTGACATCTCCCCGGCTGGCGAGTAGCCACTTGCCGACAGCCTGGACAACATTTGCGGGTCTCCTCGCTAAAGCGACATGACGCTGAAATACTCCATCCCGCAACTGCTTAGTTTGAGAAATAACAGCAGTCCAATATATATCTCAGCCATTAAACAACTGAAACTTCAACACAGACCCCGCTACATCCATAGAAGCCGACGCAGAAAGTTTGTTTTCTCTCAGTCTGGCGACTCCATTCCAACTCTCTGGTCTACCGAGCGCACTGTCGCACGGCATCTACGTCATCAGAACGCCTCTCTACGTGGAATAAATAGACCTGTCAATACGGAGCGGAATATAAAACGTGGAGTGGATTTCAGTCTACTTCGTTCTTTACAGCACACCACTCCATCAAACATCAAAATAGTACTGTTTAACACACAGTCTCTGTCAAATAAATCTTGTCTTATATGTCACAGGTAGGGGTGGACCCAGGTGTAAATAAGGTCACGCCCCTTTCTCCACCTCGAGGAGATTCCCAAAGCCACCCCAATGACCAGACACACAAGGTAAGCATAAAATTAAAATATCCTTTATTAAATTACTTAAAAATATTAAATAGGGAAGGGAAAAAGGGGAACTTAAAATAATGGCCACTCTAGGCTCTCCTCCACCACCACTGTATCTTCACACGGCCCATTCTCCTCATGTTCATTCTCGTTTTCCTTTCTCTCCACAGGCGGCCACTAAGACACAAAGACACTGTTACTTGGACTTCGAGTATTTCTCACCGGCTCTGCTGCTTACAGCTCTCTGGGTAGGTATCACGTTCACAGTCTGCTCTCCAATTATTCACTCTCGTTCTTCTCTCTCTCCACAGGTGGCCGCTAGGACACAAAGCCACTGTTACTGAGACTTCGAGTATTTCTCACCGGCTCTGCTGTTTACAGCTTTCTGGGTAAGTATCACGTTCACAGTCTGTTCTTCAATTATTCACTCTCGTTCTGCTCTCTCTCCACAGGTGGCCGCTAGGACACAAAGACACTGTTACTGAGACTTCGAGTATTTCTCACCGGCTCTGCTGTTTACAGCTTTCTGGGTAAGTATCACGTTCACAGTCTGTTCTTCAATTATTTACTCTCGTTCTGCTCTCTCTCCACAGGTGGCCGCTAGGACGCAAAGACACTGTTACTGAGACTTCGAGTATTTCTCACCGGCTCTGCTGTTTACAGCTTTCTGGGTAGGTATGGTTCTCCTCCGTAAGTCAGCAGAGGGGCGAAGGTCACACACCACCTCACCGGGTCGAGCGCTGCCCTATCTCCAATGCCCATAGGCCGATCGATTCCTAGACGGGGGCGCCCTTTTCGTAGAGACCACGGGGCGGCGGACCCTTTCGCCTCTGACTCTGCGACAAAACAGACACAGGTAAGTTTACACCACGAATGTTTCCAATGGTTTACTCACGGTCACGGACAGCTCTTGGTCTGCGTCCCTTCGTACTCCGAACAGCACACTACATATGGTAACAGTAATTTCCGAGGTCGTTGGCCTCTCCGTCCTCTGCCCAGTAGAAGAAAATGGATGGTGCGGGGCTTCGTCTACAAGACACACAGCAACCCACAGCAAATACACAGCACCACTCCAACGTGAAAATATTTATTACACAGTCTCACTCACCACACTATAAGTGCACCACAACAAGGGAAGCGCCCGGTGTCCTCCACTGCGCTTGGGCTAAGATAGGGGCGATGGGAAATACGACCACAATAAAGTCTCGTAGCGGTGGCTGTTTGAATTTGTACTTCTAGCGGCTCGCCCACCACACTATTGTAGGGGTAGGGCCGCCCTCCTTCTCCTGGAGGTTTCCAATGGTTACACAAGTTAATTTTTGCAAGTTACTCCACACCAAAAGGGTATACTCACGGCGAATAGCCTTTGTTTACGTTGTACCAGAAGGTCAATTTTCTTCCTGCTTTACTCCTTCAGTATTGGTTAGAACAAAGTTCCTTTTTACCCATAGGATTTTCCTGTTTACTCCAGCAGGTCCACAATAGAGACTACAACGAGAGAGAGAGAGAGAGAAACACAGACAGCCACCACGTCCAACAATGAGCACAGCTCCGTTTCTCAGCACACACTACGCACTGTCAGCACAATGCTCTCTTCGGGGTGCTCCTTTTCTCCACCCACGTATCGCCTTTCTTTCACCCCAGGCAGCTCCTGTCTTCTTTCCGCGCGCTCCAAGCGCAGCCCGGATCAACAGAGCCTGCGGGCTCTTCAAAAGGTACGTAGTCCTTTTTCTGCATTAAGCAGAGGAGCTTTCCCCGTGTCAATCCCCCTCTCGTGCCCGAACTCCCGAACTGTCATTTAACTGTGCTTTAAATACTCCTTCATGTCCTCCAGTTGTCCAATTGCCCGGCGATCTCTTTAACTAGGCACAGCTGTGCTCAATCGGCTGATTACAGCCTTCGCGAGGCTGCCGGATGTCCGGTGTTTCCGTTCTTCGGTCTGGGCGGAAACATCCGGGCGGAACCAAAGTTTCCCGACTTTTGGTTCCGCCCAAAAGATCGTCACCTTGTGACATATACATAGGCACATATTGGACAGGAATATTGACATCATGTGTCTTACTGAGACCTGGCATCAGCCAGAGGGATATTTTACACTAAATGAAGCCTGTCCCCCTGGTTATCAATACTTGGAAAAAGCCCGCCACTCTGGTCGTGGTGGTGGCCTAGCAGTATTACACCGCAGTGACTTAAAACTCACCCCGTTGTCTCTGCATACGCTGTCCACCTTTGAATGCCTTGCTTTCAGATGTAAACCACCCTTCAATATGACTATTCTTCTTATTTATCGGCCTCCTAAGCAAAATCCAGCTTTTATCTTAGAGATAAATGAATTTCTCACCTCCTTCTGTACTACTTCTGAAAATATTGTCATACTTGGAGATTTGAACATTCACGTTGACACCCCCTCCTGTCATCCAGCGGTTGATTTTCTACAGCTATTGGACAGTTTAAATCTCACACAGCATGTTGACGTCCCAACACACAACAGAGGACATACTCTTGACCTGGTTATTACCGACTCTGTCCCCCTTGAAAACCTGCTGGTATACGATCTTGGAGTGTCCGATCACAAAGTTATCTCAATGGAGGTGAATTTCTCTCATTTCACCAAACCAAAACGTCAAATCTCCTTCAGAAACATAAGAAATATCAACACTGACTCTATGGCTTTGGACCTCCTGCAAATCCCATCAGCAAATTTTACATCAGTAAATGAATCATTGGATTTTTATAACAACACTCTGAGCAGTATTTTGGACTTACATGCACCTGTAAAAACACGAACAGTCACTTTCTCACGTTCATCCCCCTGGTTCACTTCAGAACTACGGAAAATGAAAAAAGCTGGGCGTGTACTCGAGCGGCGTGTCTCAAAAACTGGACTTACTGTTCACAAAATAGCCTATCAAGAACATCAAAAGACTTACTCAGTGTCATTAAAGAAAGCACGGACACAGTTCTACTCAAATATCATCAGTAAAAATCAGGGAAACTCCAAGCAGCTTTTCTCTACCATTAATAATCTCATCAAGCCACAAACTGCATCATACAGTGACACATCAGAAGAGAAATGCAATAGCTTTATCACTTTTTTCAGGAAAAAAGTTGACACCATCCGCTCTCTTCTCTCCAGCTCCCCTGCTCTGTCTGTCCCTACTGCTGACCCACAGTCTGGGATTTTCCAGCCTCTCTGTTATTTTTCTGAAATTTCAAAGCAACAAGTTGAGGACATCGTCGGCAGGATGAAAGCATCCACCTGTACACTGGACCCATTTCCTACAGCTCTGGTGAAAACAAACATCAGTTCTCTTAGTCCCCTGATAACCAATGTCATCAACCTTTCACACTGGACATGTTCCATCGGCTCTCAAAACTGGTGTCATTAAACCACTTCTAAAAAAGCCTACTTTAGACCCTGAAGCTCTCGAAAACTACAGGCCTATTTCCAACTTACCATTCCTGTCCAAAGTTCTAGAAAAAGTTGTTGCCGCCCAACTAGAGGATCACCTAACATCAAACCTCCTTTTTGAAAAATTTCAGTCCGGTTTCCGTTCCGCCCACAGTTCAGAAACAGCTTTGGTCAGGGTCACAAATGACCTATTAATGGCAGCTGACTCCGGATCGCCATCGCTACTCATCCTACTGGATCTATCTGCAGCATTTGACACGGTTGATCACAATACCCTCCTTCAGCGTCTTCACCACACTATTCATCTTTCTGACACTGCCCTGAGCTGGTTCCAGTCCTACCTGTCTGGAAGAACAGAGTATGTCTCCTTGGGAGATGTAAAATCTAAAAAGCACACAGTCACATGCGGTGTTCCTCAAGGGTCGGTTCTTGGACCAATCCTGTTCACCATTTATACCCTTCCCCTTGGCCACATCATCAACAGGCATGGAATATCTTTTCATTGTTATGCCGATGACACTCAGCTATATATAAAGACCAATCATAATTCATCTAAAGCTATCCTGTCATCACTGAGTTCCTGCCTTGAGGAGATTGAAGCATGGATGAAGACTAATTTCCTACAGCTAAATAGCTCCAAAACAGAAGCTATTTTAGTCGGTACACCACATCAGGTTCAGTCATCAAATATAACCCATATTACATTCTCTGGTCAAAACATCTCACTATCATCGACAGTCACCAATCTGGGCGTAAGATTTGATGCTCAACTCACATTTGATGCCCACATAAAACACTTGTGTAAGACCTCATTCTATCACCTTAGGAACATTGCTAAACTCCGTCCCACACTTGGTCTGGCAGATGCTGAAAAACTTGTCCATGCTTTTGTATCCTCGAGGCTGGACTATGGCAACGCTCTCCTCTATGGGATTCCTGGAAAAAGCCTTCAAAAACTTCAATATATTCAAAACAGTGCTGCCAGAATCCTAATGAGGATAAGAAAGTATGATCATATTACACCCATACTTCACTCACTCCACTGGCTCCCTGTATCATACAGGATCAATTACAAAATCATCCTACTTACTCATCAATGCATCCACGGAAACGCACCCCCCTACTTAAAGGAACTACTCACTACACAAAACTCTTCACGCAACCTCCGCTCTGGAAACAAAGCCCTTCTTCAACCCCCCAGATGTAAGCTTCGCACTATGGGAGATCGAGCCTTCTGCTCAGCTGCGCCACGCCTTTGGAATTCCCTTCCAGACAATCTAAGGGCCCCTCAAGCCATGGATTCTTTTAAGAAAGAACTGAAAACCTTTCTTTTTAATCAAGCATTTTTTACTGTTTGCTAATATTTTTATCTTTTCACTCATGTTCTTAACTATGTTAATACTTATGTTTTAATTTGTGTATACTCTGTAGCACTTTGAGATTGTTTTTAACTATGAAAAGTGCTTTACAAATAAAATATATTATTATTATTATTATTATTATTACTTAACGGTGCCAAAGGGGGTCAGGGCAACATGTGGCCTTCTCAAGCACAAAAATGCCTCGGGTGGAACAGCTCAGAGCAGACACACAACTAGTGTGCACTCCTGAGAGAGATGGTCTCGCATCAAGCCAAAGTCCGAACCACAACCAAGCACACGACGTACAGCTGGCATGCAGACCATCCTTCTATGCCCACACACACAGGTAAAATCACTCTAAGAAAAACAGTCACAATTGCTGGACACTGTACTGGCGAATTGTGCCAAAATGCGATGTGACCGCTCCAACTTGGGTGGTTTGAGATAAGCAAAATGCAACAGATTAAATGACCAAAGCAAGTTAGGGTGGGCACTGCCGAACGTACAGGGGCGATGTGAACCCATGGCAGAGTACAACCTGTGCCAAGCGAGGCATGTGTGTGCTTAGACCTGCGGCTGGGCCACAGGGGTTTACGTGTAAGGCACAACCAGTCAAACCTGCCACAGCACACAACTTGGGAAGGCTGGATACAAGATACAAATGTGGAAAGTTTCAATTCCACGCACATAGGAACATTTTAGCAACGGCTTGCAGCCCACACGCATGGTGCCAGTTTCATACTGTGTTTGAGAAACTATGCTGCTGCGTAGTGCAGGAGTGTGGGCAGAACGTCACGTAGTGCAGGGACGTCATGAACTCCTGAGCTGTACTGCACAGTGCGCAATGCAGATGTGCATGAACAATGTACAGGAGCGATCCGTTAGAAACACTGAGTCAGGGTCTGCAGCCACTCTGGAGGCTTAGGTGTCATTGATACACAGAGCCATAGGAAAACCGAGTCTAGGTCAGCAGAGCCCATGCAGAAAGAGAGTGTGATCTCCTTATGCACTGAAACACACAGTAACGGCTCACCAGGCGCGTGCCGGATGCCAGTTTCATAATATGTGCTGTGAACTAGGCTGTGAAACAGGGCAGAACATCACCGGCTGTACAGTGATGCTGTGAATCCCCAAATTGTACTCCACAGTTGACAACGTGGATGAGAGACGTCTCCTTTAAACAGAAACACTTGTAACAGCTCGCCAGCGAGCTGATTCTCTCTGCAATGCGTCTGTAACAGGCACAAGCAAATATATTTAGGGGTCAAGCCCAGAATGGGCGAGACCCCTATTGGGATTGTTAGTTTTCTTATTATTATTATTATTATTATTATTATTATTATCTATTATTCTTCTTCTTCCGCCATTGCGTCTATGGCCGCCCATAGAACCGTACGTAGGAAAGTTATGAAATTTGGCACACTCATAGAGGACATTCCAAATAGTCACCACACCAAATTTGGAGTGTCTATGTCAAACCCAATAGCACCACCAACAGTCCAAATTTTCACTTACATTTTTGGTTATAACTGCTGACCCTTACGTCATAGAAACGCAATTCTTGTTTCTTCTCAGGGGCGGATCTACCGGGGTGGCACGGGGTGGCAGTTGCCACCCTAAATAAAAGCATTGCCACCCCATATGCCACCCCAGCGCGGGTATCCTAATATATATAATTTATACCCGAGTAGGCTCTTTTAACCAGAAAGGCAATGTAGTTTTTCTCTGCGTGTGTTTAGGGGTGGGAGACACATATCTGACGATGATTGGTGTGTGTGTGTCTTAGACGGGGTGGGACAACCACGTAGCTGATGGTGATTGGCTTAATTTCCATCGTTAGCCAACCAGAGGCAGCAGAGTTCATACACAAGCATGCAGTCAGTCCGAGCAGAAAGTCTTTTACAGTGTAAAAAAAGTCCGCGCAGATTTGCCAACTTAGTGACTTGGTCGCTAGATTAAGAAACTTTTTAGACCCCTTTAGCGACTTTATTAAAAAAGCGACTAGGACAAATCTAGCGATCTTTTCTGGCGTGGTTGGAGACGTTTGGAAACTGCGGTGAAAGGATGCATCGCCCCATCCAAGGCACTCACATGCAGCCCGGTTCTCGCGCTGCAGTCCATCCCTTCCGAGTCGCACAAACCCGCAACAACAGAGCGATGGGAAGTACAACGAGCTCAAAACAAAGGTAGCGGACGCAAACACAAAGTATAAAAAGCACAAACGTTACTTTTCCATCGTTGAGGTTAAAGGCAAGAATGATTATGAACGTGCAACTTATGCCCATGAAGAAAGAGTCTCTTCACGTCTGTAGCGAGGAATTCTGATCTAATAAAGCACCTCACATCATCACATGCTGCCAAAACAAATTCTCTTTAGTGTCTTAAAGTGGTTAAGTTGAGCATCACATCGGCAAATCAGAGTACTAAATACGGTCATATTTATAGATAAAAGTTGCATCAGGATAAAAAAAAAAATTAAATTGATGTTAAATATTGCACGAGGTAGTTGCTTGGTAGTTAAAACAACTGAACTGCAGGTTTATGTAAGCAGTAAATATCTTTTAAGCAGTTCTTTCTAGCCCGTCATGTCTTGTTAGCTACTGCATCAATCAAAATATTCCATACGTGCATATGAAATCGCTCGTTATGATATAGTCTAATGTTTTTATTTGTCTTCGTTAAGGAGACAAAACTATTCAGTGTTGTGTATGTTTAGAAAGCTTGAAAGACAACTTAATGCGGCATTTTCCAGGATATTATTAAAAGAAAGGCTGATATCCATTCTTTTTACCAAAAAGAATAGAAAAATCAAATACTATGGGAGTGGAAGGTACAAATAAAACAGAAAAATATGTTGTGGAAGGGAAAAGAATAGATGAAGTAATGAAGGAAAGAAACATATGGATGGCAAAGAGCTAAAAAGAAGTGAAAAGACAGAAATCCATCATCAAGTGAGTGAAAGGATTAACGAAGAGGGTTATGAGAGAAAGAGATGTTTGCCTTTCAAATATGTTTTACATAAATATAAACTAGGCAATCCTATTTTATTTATATAACTGTCTTTATACCATTATGTTCAACCAGTCAGTGTTTTTAGATATTGATAAGCTGTATGTATTAACTTAGTATTAAGACAAAGGGTGCTACAGAGATGCTAAAGGTAGCTGCTTGGGTACTTACTTATAGGAACATTTGTTGTTGCGTTTATTAATGTTATAAAAATTTGAGGTCCAGTGTTCACAGAATATAGTATATACAGTATATAATTTCTTGAATCCACGACAACCATGCAAGGACGCTTACTTCATTGCCACCCCTTGTAGTTCTCATGCCACCCCCTTGCCACCCCATAAATAATTTTCTAGATCCGCCCCTGTTTCTTCTGATTCCTTGGCTCATGCTGATTCGATTGCACCATATGACGTCATTTCGGTTATGCTATTTATTTTGATATTTTGAATTGTTTGTAAAACCTACTTTTTCGAACTCGTCCTAGAGCTTTTGTCCAATTTGCATAAAAAATGGGTCTGTAGCATCTAGAGACACTCATGGCAAAAAGTTATGGAATTCGTGTCGATTCGCCAATCCGTTTCCGTATCCGCGTCAACGAATTTTACGTAGAGTGCGTAAAAACGGATTTGAGGCTGTATCTTCGCCAAAGTTAAACGTATTCACACGACACTTGGTAGTTTTGATGGCAGTCATGACCTGAGGGTTCGTGCCCAGTTTCATCACAGCGCCACCTAGTGTTCACGAGATTTGAAAAATGGCTATTTTTGCTTATAACTACTGCAAACTTGAGTCTAAAATTATACAAGTGCTATTGTTAGATTCCTTGAGGCATGCCGAGTCAAACGATACCAAATGGTTTTCAGTCGGCCATTTTGGGGGTCGGCCATTTTGATTTTTAACTTTTTTTGTTGGAAAGTTATGAAATTTGGCACACTCAAAGAGGACATTCCAAATAGTCCCCACACCAAATTTGGAGTGTCTTTGTCAAACCCTATAGCGCCACCAACAGTCCAAATTTTCACTTGCATTTTTGGTTATAACTGCTGACCCATACGTCATAGAAACGCAATTCTTGTTTCTTCTGATTCCTTGGCTCATGCCAATTCGATTGCACCATATGACGTCATTTCCGTCATGCTAATTATTTCGATATTTTGAATTGTTTGTAAAACCTACTTTTTCGAACTCGTCATAGAGCTTTTGTCCAATTTGCGTAAAGAATGGGTGTGTAGCATCTAGAGACACTCATGGCAAAAAGTTATGGAATTCGTGTCGATTCGCCAATCCGTTTCCGTACACCGCGTCAACAAATTTTACGCAGCGTGGGAACAAACGGATTTGAGGCAGTATCTTCGCCAAAGTTAAACATATTCACATGAGATTTGGTAGTTTTGATGGCAGTCATGACCTGAGGGTGCGTGCACAGTTTCGGTACAGCGCCACCTAGTTTGAGCATGTTGATGAGCATGCCGCAATGGATTTGCGGCTATATCTTCGCAAAAGTTTTGCACATTGGCAGTGGTTCAGTGGTTCAGGGGTTATTAGTGGTTGTCTACAAATCGGAAGGTTGGTGGTTCAAACCCCAGCTCCACCTGACCAAGTGTCAAAATGTCCATGAGTTATATGTCATAACAGTCATTGAAAAGTGATTTTTTTTTTGCTTATAACTACTGCAAAATTGAGTCTAAATTCATGAAAGTGCTATTGTTAGATTCTTTGAGGCATGCCGAGTCAAATGATATCAAAACGTTTTCTGTCTGCCATTTTCAATAACAAAGCATACCAACTTTTTCAAAACTCCTCCTACAGCGTTCGTTTGATTGGCTTGGATTTGGTACACACAATCTAGACTCTAGAGAAAAAGTTTTTGTCAGTTGTTGTATAGCACATCAACAAATATAATGGCGAGCACGAAAATGGATTTGAGGCTATATCTTTGCAAAGGTTTTGCACATCGATGTGTGTATTGGCAGTGGTTCAGTGGTTAGTGTAGGTTGTCCACAAATCGGAAGGTTGGTGGTTCAAACCCCAGCTCCACCTGACCAAGTGATGAGGTGTCCATGAGTGAGACATCTAAGCCCAAATGCTCCCGATGAGCTGGATGGCTCTTGTGTGGCTGACACTGTATGAATAGGTGAATGTTTCACAACTTGTAAATGTCATGAACTGAGGGTGTATGGAATGTTTTGTTACAGCACCACCTAGTTCATCAGTGACATTTTTTGAAAGCCCTTGTAAACTTTTCAGTGCCCCTACTGGTTAAGAGTTTTGAGGCTTTATCTCCAGATCACTTTATCGTATGTACACCAAATTTGGATTTGTCATCAGAATCATGACCTGAGGCACCATATTGTTTCGGTGCAGTGCCCCCAGTGGTCAAGTCATTTGAGGATATATTTCAACATTGCTTAATCATATGTATATCAAATTTTGTGGGTGTCATCACAATCATGACCCAAGGCATCATCTATTGTTTTGGTGCAGTGCCACCTAGTGGTCAAGTTATTTGAGGCCATATCTCCACATTGCTTAATCATGTGTACACCAAATTTGGTGGGTGTCATCACAATCATGACCTGATGCACCATCTATTGTATCGGTGCAGTGCCTCCTAGTGGTCAAGTCATTTGAGGCTATATATCAACATTGCTTAATTGTATGTATATCAAATTTGGTGGGTGTCATCACAATCATGACCTGAGGCACCATCTGTTGTTTCGGGGAAGTGCCCCCTCGTGGTCAAGTCATTTGAGGCTATATCTCAACATTGCTTAATCATATGTATATCAAATTTGGTGGGTGTCATCACAATCATGACCTGAGGAACCATCTATTGTTTCGATGCAGTGCCCCCTAGTGGTCAAGTCATTTGAGGCTATATCTCCACATTGCTTAATCGTATGTACACCAAATTTGGTGGGTGTCTTCACAATCATGACCTGAGGCACCATCTATTGTTTTAGTGCAGTGCCCCCTAGTGGTCAAGTCATTTGAGGCTATATCTCAACATTGCTTAATCATATGTATATTAAATTTGGTGGGTGTCATCACAAACATGACCTGAGGCAAAACCCATTGTTTCTACACAGCACTCAAGATTTGAAAAATGGCTATATTTGCCTTAATCTACTGAAAACTTCTTAAATCTTAAATCATGACGGTCATCAACCAATACATTCTGTGCCCTTTTCGGCTTGACCCCGGCATCGCTGCTTGCAGCTATATTTTGTATATATAAATCGTATATATTATACATATTGGTTCCCCACTTACACATAGAATATATGTTGCTTCAGTCTACGACGGCCGCTGTGTGTCAGCAGCCATCGGATGCAACACATCAGAGCCCAACATAGCTAGCATGAATTCCTGCCATCACCCGAAACAGCCTGGGGGGCACAAGGAATTCCAATGCGTGCCGCGGCCCTTCCGGTGATCACTTCATAGAGCAATACATGTTGCATGAACCACAGACACTGAGAGCAATGTTCACTCTCTGTTCTTAGCTGATAGACAAGTTGCAACAGCAAACCCCTCCAAAGTATTACGTCATGTTCGACGACACACATAAGTGACGTAAACGGAACACTTGCAAGGGAACGCGTGCAAGGCCAGTAGCTATGAAAATGGCCCGATTGTGGCCGAAGCCCTTGAGAATCGGCGACGTGCACTTTATTATACCAAAAAATCTTCTCAAGAAAACAGCCACGCCTTGTGAAGGGGTTTACAGTGTACAAGGGGGGCGTGCGCGTGCTCGGCGCGCTGGCGGCGGTGGTTCACTGCCAAGAACACAGTCGCGTGTGAAAACCCCGGAGATTCTCTTTGCTTACCTTTTTCCTCAAGGAGCGAAGCAATATATCCATGTAAATGTCAGCCGGAGCGTGTGTAAGGGACGCGGCATACGTCCGTTACACGTGCAATAATCTAGTCTACAGCGACGCTTCAATAACACTAATTGAAGAGAAAGAATGTGAGGATACGCCTTAAAGGGACACTTTACCCATTTGCATAAAGCTTTGTATAGTTAGAACCCCAGTCATGTTTTTGAATGGTCATGCATCATTTTCTCAGTTGCCGCTGAGACAGGAGAAATATAGATTTCAGTGTTGCACTTCCTTCTTTCAATGATGTAAAAATCATCATTTTGCATCATTGAAAGAAGGAAGTCCAATATCTTTGTTGAGGGAGTGAGACTACAAACACCCCTTTTCTAGGTCAAATAGGCACCAAATTCTTAATGAATGTTACATTTCGACTACAAATATGACACACTTCCAATAAAGATTATTGTTTCTACGGGTGAAATGCTTCTTTAAAGACGGTCATTATGTAGCGGCGAAAACCACTCCTCTGTACGTCATCATGGCAGGCATTGACCAGCTGCCGTTGTTCTACAAAAAAGCTTCAGAAAATTGAAAGAGTTTCTCAATATTACGCCAGTAGCTGACGCTATGGATCTCACATAGCGTCAACTAGTGGCGTAATATTGAGAAACTGTTCTCAAAAGGGAACCCCAAACAACACATCAAATGTGGGCGGTGTTTTCTGGTATTTAAAGATAGATGGTCTTTCATATCTATAGCATATGCATCTATGCAAGGTTTTCTTTGTCTGTGCATTACTTTAGGTTTGCAGTTTGTTTGTCAGTAAATGCAAGATCACTTAATAATTCCATTTTATAACTCGAGATTAGTTTCTTTGGAAGTATGTCAATTATGAGCTATTTTGTGTTTTAGTCTAATCTTTTTTGCAAATATGACTATATATACTGTGTATTTCAGCTTTGTTTTGACATGGTTTTTTTACAGTTAATGTGCATCAGCTAATAGTGAAGTCTTTCCAGAGCCATGACTTTCACCAACATCACTGAATTCTACCTACGGGGATTTCCAGGACTCCAAGCGCAGTATTATGGAGCTGTGGGAACTTTTTTGCTTTTTATCTACTTATTACTGACAGGAGTAAATGTCTTTATAATTTCATTTATTGCATATGACAGAACCCTTCAGAAACCCACATATTTAATCTTCTGTAATCTTGCCGTGTCTGATCTTGTTTTTGGAACTGTAACGCTGCCTACAGCATTTTCAAAATACCTTTTCAATGTCAACACTATATTGTTTTATAGCTGCTTTGTGCAAATGTTTTTTGTTCATTATTTAGGGAGTGTTAATTCTTTTATTTTGCTATTAATGGCCATTGATCGCTTTGTTGCAGTGCGCAACCCACTTAGATATTGTGCTATTATAACAAATAAAAACATTTTAATGGCATGTGCAGTTATTTGGACAACGTTATTAATTTTGTTGGGGGTTATTACTTATGAAACCTTTGATGAACCCTACTGTGCTTCTAATGTATTAACCCAAAATTATTGTGACCAAAGTACAGTGATAAAATTATCTTGTGGAAACTATAAAGAGAAACATCTGTATATATTTGGTAGTGCCATGTTTGTTCTCTTGGGCCCTTTGACTTTTATTATGTTTTCTTTTGTTGCCATCATCACAACGGTTTTTAAAATCTCTGACAGTCAGGCTCGATATAAAACATTCTCAACCTGCACTCCCCAACTGCTTGTTATCTTTCTGTACTATGCTCCTAGATGTTTTATCTATGCATATGAATTAGTAGTGCCAATACCACCTGCCATTCGGATGGTGCTAGTTATGTGCTACAGTCTGCTGCCCCCTGTTGTCAATCCAATGATATACTGCTTCAGAACTAAAGAAATCAAAGATGCTTTAAGAAGGAAAATGAGACACAAAGTCAGCATGCAGGTCACAATGCTTTGTAGCAGAACCTAAACTATGTAAGCAGCTTGACTACAGTAGAGTGCTTTATTTACGTCATGCCCTGTTTATACTGTATAGTCTATCCTTCTTATTCTGTCTGTGAGTATGATTGTGGACCCTTCTATTGATGGCATTTATTGACAAATGTATTTCTTTGATAATAACCTTTCCTTTTTCAAATGTAAGTAACATGCAACTTTCTAAATGTGGTAAATGAATAAACCAATTCATCACAAATATTTATTAATATTAATAAAAAACTTTAATTTAGTCTGTCTGTACCCCCTTGAAATTCACTCCCTAGACCCAGAACATGACGGAGCAAATATTACTATTCAAAAATTTTCTTTTATTGATATTTTCAGTTTGCTTTTAGTACAAACAACGTTTTTAGTTCTGAAGTAAAGAAAAGTACAATTGTTTACCTGGAATTTCTCCTGAACAGTTTGCTTTCATGGGGATATTATATGTACGGCTAAACTACTAAAGTACTGCGCTTTAAAACACCAAGTTTGTGTCTGTGAACAGTAGAACAGAATATTTAATATAAATAAATGTATTAATAAAGCAGAAAGAAGATTCTTTAAAGACTGAAATTGTTTAAAAGAATGTTGCAAGTCAAAAAAAATACTGAATGCTATGCTGCTATTGTTTCTATGCATTACAAAAGGAGATTTTTACAACTACTAAAATATTTTATGTCATAAAACATTGAAGAAATGTATTATTCAAAATAAGTTAAACAATATACGCAGGCCCAGCACCACGGCGGGCAAAGAGGAACGTGCCCCCCAGAAAGATTTTGTGCCCCCCTCCCAGTTGAAGCATTATTGGAGAACTAAATTCAGTCATATCCTTTTTTCTTTAGAAATTTACTGGAAACGGGAAATTTTTCTTTTTAAGTGCACTGTTGAAACACGGGACCAGGTCTGTGTAAGGTGAATCATACTTGTCATCATACTGTTGTACGTTAAAGAATAATCCAAAATTGGGAGGATTGAACTGCTTTTTTAATGTAAAGCTACTTTGAAACAATATATAAAATTGAATTTAAATGTAATTAAATTAGCCATGTTAAATGTAGCTATCTTTTTTTCTACTTAAAACACTGCCCATATTGCTCTGAATGATAGCTTTTGCATAGTTTACTGTTTGTGTGTTTTACTTTGGATTAATGCTGACAACTCAGATTTTGGAAATTGTCCTAGCTCCGACCTCAAAAAAGTTCCAGTCTATGGAGGACCACAAGAGTCATGCAAAATGTAATAAAGAACTTCAATATTTAATAACTACCTGGAAAATAAAAATAGCAATTAATAGATTTGTTTAAAAATTCATTAATTATTCTATAAATAAATAGACAAAGTTACAAAAAAAATCATTATGTAACATTTTATTAGGCAATAAAAAGTGAGATTATAAAAATAACGTAGAAATTAAATATATATCCATTAATAAATAGTTCAAATTAATATAACAATTTACAAAAACAACATAAAACACTCAATAAGTTCATCATTTTAAATTGCATTTATAAATTCTTAATTAAATAATGGAATTTCAAAATGTATTTCAAAAAGCGATTTAAAAAGAGTAATAAATTACTGTATTTATAAATTGAACTACAAATACAGGTTTAAATTAGGCATTTAAAAGGGGATTTCCGTTTAACATTTCTGTTTTCATTTTATCGATGGTTCTCCTTATTCTTTTCGCTGAACAGTTTTTAAAACACTGCAGTGTTTAAAAAAAAGTTGCCACCCACTTTTAGTTTAATGCCTTCCAGAAAATGTTCTTCTTTTAATAAACATAAAATATATCAAATGAAAGAACAGACCCTCCGCTATAAAAAAACTGTATAGAACAACGCCGTGAGAACAGCGAAGAGCAGCCTCAGTGGAGCTTACTCAAACCCATGCCCCGTAACGCTGAGTAGTAGCACATAGCACAGTCTTAGCCCAGTCTGTGTAAGCTAACATGAAAAAGATTGGATGCCAGAGCCTCGAGGGACCCAACCAAAAACTCCTTCCGACCCAGGACAGACACAGCCAGCATATAGGTCTTATCGCTACATTACACAAGGCAGCAGATAAGCAAAATGCAACAAATTAAATTGCCAAAGCAAGCATACTTGTACTGGGCATCTGCTGGCTTAGCATAAGATGCACAACAGGATAGCTATTGTGAAAGAAACGAGTATGAAGTGCATACAGCTCTATACCTCAAAATTAGCAGTAACACAGTAGTACTGGCAACATGCAGTACACACTGTGAATACGCATTAACCATGCGACTGTCGATTAGACACCCACCACAACCTGAAAGCCGGGGCAAACTGTCGCCCTCCCTCAGCACCCAACCCAGCAGCTGACTGCTAGGTGGGGTGGAAGTAACTCACAGAGGGAGCTCGGAAAGCCCCAGCAAATGGGTCCGCATCTAACACAGTATCCTCTGCTTACAAAAGCCCCCAACACTGCCGCTGTGGCACAAAGAGCTGCTCAGAATGCTGTGTCGGGGTCCGAGCACTCAGATAAACATATAAAACCCAGACCAGGCATAGCTCACATAGAGCCAGAATAGACGGCAGATTGTAACCACCTGCACTCTAATGGCGCTGATGGGGGTTTTAGGCACATCATTTCTAAAGGGACACTATAAGAGAGCGAGGTGTCCCACTTTACTCCCTAGATTCTGATAACCACTGCACGCCCATAAGTCACTGCGCGCCCAGAGGCATCGTGCAAAACGCCAAAGGAGCTGCGTCGAAACCCTCAAGGTAGACAGCCTGAAACGCGGCCAACTACCCGGTGCTGTAAAGGTAGAACACTCGACACGGGACAGCGCACCATGTCGTAGATGTTCATTTCACACCTTTATGCACACAGCATAAGAAGGGCATAGAGTAGAAAGGGTTTGCGACTCTCGTACGCATCTCAAAGCGCAACACGACAGAGCATCTAAGTCATTACATAACACCCTTGCAAACAGATTGTACAGCAGGTTGGAGTGTCCTTACAGAACCGCAGCCGATTCTGGCAGTTCGGGGACCTGAATAACTGATCCTCACCACAATTCCGTGCTTACCAGCAGCAGAACCCAAATGGGGCACACAAACTGCTGACGCTTGGCCAAGCATAGCGTGTCCTCTATGGGAGTGCAACAGGTAGAAGCACAAAGCATGTACCTTCTCCTTGTTGAGCACAGATCCAGTAAGCCCAAACCAAACTGAGATTGGCTAATGCCCTCAGCCACATGACCATGACGCATTATGCATCTAAGTCGCCAAATGGGGAGCAGATATGCAAGCAGCTGCCCACACCTGAGCACTTAACGGTGCCAAAGGGGGTCAGGGCAACATGTGGCCTTCTCAAGCACAAAAATGCCTCGGATGGAACAGCTCAGACCAGACACACAACTAGTGCGCGCTCCTGAGAGAGATGGTCTCGTATGAAGCCAGAGTCCGAACCACAACCAAGCACACGACGTACAGCTGGCATGCAGACCATCCTTCTATGCCCACACACACAGGTAAAATCACTCTAAGAAAAACAGTCACAATTGCTGGACTCTTTACTGGCGAACTGTGCCAAAATGCGATGTGACCACTCTAACTTGGGTGGTTTGAGATAAGCAAAATGCAACAAATTAAATGACCAAAGCAAGTTAGTGTGGGCACTGCCGAACATACAGGGGCACTGTGAACCCATGGCAGAGTACAACCTGTGCCAAGCGAGGCAAAATGTGTGCTGTGAACTAGGCTGTGAAACAGGGCAGAACATCACCGGCTGTACAGTGATGCTGTGAATTCCCAAATTGTACTCCACAGTGGACAACGTGGACGAGAGACATCTCCTTTAAAGACGGTCGTTATGTAGTGGCGAAAACCACTCCTCTATAAGTCATCATGGCAGGCATTGACCAGCTGGCGTTGTTCTACAAAAAAGCTTCAGAAAATCGAAAGAGGGGAGGATCTCCCATAGCGTCATCTATTGGCGTAATATTGAGAAACTGTTCTCAAATGGAACCCCAAACAACACGTCAAATGTGGGAGGTGTTTTCTGGTATTTAAAGATAGATGGTCTTTCATTTGTATAGCATATGCATCTATGCAAGGTTTTCTTTGTCTGTGCATTACTTTAGGTTTGCAGTTTGTTTGTCAGTTAATGCAAGATCACTTAATAAATCAATTTTATAACTTGAGATTAGTTTCTTTGGAAGTATCTCAGTTATGAGCTATTTTGTGTTTTAGTCTAATCTTTTTGCAGATATGACTATATATACGGTGTATTTCAGCTTTCTTTTGACATTGTTTTTTACATTGAATGTGCATCAGGTCATTGTGAATTGTTCCCAGAGCCATGACTTTCACCAACATATCTGAATTCCACCTGCAGGGATTTCCAGGACTCCAAGCGCAGTATTATGGAGCTGTGGGGAGCTTTTTGTTTTTTGTCTACTTGACACTGGCAGGAGGAAACATCTTTATAATTTCATTTATTGCATATGACAGAAGCCTTCAGAAACCCACATATTTAATCTTCTGTAATCTTGCCATGTCTGATCTTGTTTTTGGAACTGTGACGCTGCCTACAGCATTTTCAAAATACCTTTTTAATGTCAACACTATATTGTTTTATAGCTGCTTTGTGCAAATGTTTTTTGTTCATTATTTAGGGAGTGTTAATTCTTTTATTCTGCTATTAATGGCCATTGATCGATTTGTTGCAGTGCGCAACCCACTTAGATATTGTGCGATTATAACAAATAAAAACATTTTAATGGCATGTGCAGTGATTTGGACAATGTTAATAATTTTGTTGGGGGTCACTACTTATGAAACCTTTGATGAACCCTACTGTGCTTCTAATGTAATAACCCAAAACTATTGTGACCAAGGTTCAGTGAAAAAATTATCTTGTGGAAACTATAAAGAAAAACATCTGTATATATTTGGAAGTGCCATGTTTGTTCTTTTGGCCCCTTTGGCTTTTATTATTTTTTCTTTTGTTGCCATCATCACATCGGTTTTTAAAATCTCTAACAGTCAGGCACGATATAAAACATTCTTAACCTGCACTCCACAGCTGCTTGTTATCTTTCTGTACTATGTTCCTAGATGTTTTATCTATGCATATGAATTAGTAGTGCCAATACCACCTGCCATTCGGATGGTGCTAGTTATGTGCTACAGTCTGTTGCCCCCTGTTGTCAATCCAATGATATACTGCTTCAGAACTAAAGAAATCAAAGATGCTTTAAGAAGGAAAATGAGACACAAAGTCAGCATGCAGGTCACAATGCTTTGGAGCAGAACCTAAACTATGCAAGCAGTTTGACTACAGTAGAGTGCTTTGTTTACATCATGCCCTGTTTATACTGTATAGTCTATCCTTCTTATTCTGTCTGTGAGTATGATTGTGGACCCTTCTATTGATGGTATTTATTGACAAATGTAATTCTTTGATAATAACCTTTCCTTTTCCAAATGTAAGTAACATGCAACTTTCTTAATGTGGTAAATGAATAAACTGACTGTTTACCAATTCATCACAAATATTTATTAATATTAATAAAAAACTTTAATTTAGTCTGTCTGTACCCCCTGAACAGTTTGCTTTCATGGGGATATTATATGTACGGCTTTAAAACACCACGTTTGTGTCTGTGAACAGTAGAACAGAATATTTAATATAAATAAATGTATTAATAAAGCAGAAAGAAGATTCTTTAAAGACTGAAATTGTTTAAAAGAATGTTGCAAGTCAAACAAAATACTGAATGCTATGCTGCTATTGTTTCTATGCATTACAAAAGGAGAATTTTTACGACTACTAAAATATTTGATGTCATAAAACATTGAAGAAATATATTATTCAAAATAAGTTAAACAATATACACAGGCCCAGCACCACGGCGGGCAAAGAGGAACGTGCCCCCCAGAAAGATTTTGTGCCCCCCTCCCAGTTGAAGCATTATTGGAGAACTAAATTCAGTCATATCCTTTTTTTCTTTAGAAATTTACTGGAAACGGGACATTTTTCTTTTTAAGTGCACTGTGAAATACGGGACCAGGTCTGTGTAAGGTGAATCATACTGGTCATCATACTGTTATACGTTAAAGAATAATCCAAAATTGGGAGGATTGAACTGCTTTTTTAATGTAAAGCTGCTTTGAAACAATAAATAAAATTTAATTGAATTGAATTGAATTAAATTGGCCATGTTAAATGTAGCTATCTTTTTTTCTACTTAAAACACTGCCCATATTGCTCTGAATGATAGCTTTTGCATAGTTTACTGTTTGTGTGTTTTACTTTGGATTAATGCTGACAACTCAGATTTCAGAAATTGTCCTAGCTCCGACCTCAATAAGTTCCAGTCTATGACATGTCAGTACACATTAAAGTGTGCCAAGAAGATATAGATTATTTGCAATTATTTATACATCTTTTAAACGTGAATTTGTTTAAGTCATTTCATGCTGTAAAATACTTTAAAGTTTGTTTATACATTTTCACATGGGTGTCGGAACAATTATGTATATATATGGGACAAGACCCACTCACTTTTTAGGACCAATGATATTGAACCCACTTACTTTTTCTCTAATTTAGCGCATTTGTTTGTCCACTTGTTAGAGTGCTGTCAGTCAATTTCATTCCACTAGAGCAGTGTTCTTCACATCCAACCCTGGAGAGCCAGTGCCATGCAGAGTTTAGCTCCAACTTTAATTAAACACACCTGAGCAAGCTAATCAATATCTTCATGATAACTAGAAAATCACAGGTAGGTGTGTTTGATTAAGGTTGGAGCTAAACTTTGCAGGGCACCGGCTCTCCAAGGTTGGATGTGAAGAACACTGCACTAAAAAAAATATCCTAAAACTCCGTTCCACATTTTGACTATCTTCGCCAATAAGGTAAATGTTTCTTTTACGGCTGTTACCTCTGTTCCCTGAGAAGGGGAACCAGACGCTGTGTCATGAAATAACACTTTGGGGAGGAACGCCACAGCATTCACGCATCTGAATAACTGTAAAACTAGCCTGTAACAGAGGCACTACTTGTTGGTACTTCACACCAGATCCGCTCTTCGCCTATATCCCAGTTCACTTTTGATGGCCAGATCATTACCCTTTCCTCCACGATTACAAACCTAGGTATCAGGTTTGATCCACAACTTACCTTTAGTGACCACGTAAAATACATCTGTAAGATTTCTTTTCATCACCTTCGTAACATTTCAAAACTCCGTCCCCTTTTAAAACTTGCTGAAAAAATTAAGCAAGCGCTACAGGTATAAGGAGTTATGGCAATGAGACGCAGCTCGTTCCCTATCTCAGAGAACAGAGGTTGCAGTCGTAACCAAGACGTTTCCTTTTGAGGTAACTCAATGCTGCAACATGAAAATACCATTTGGGTAACAAATGCCCATTATGCCATTAGAATTGTCATGTTGTGAAAAGTGTCATGCACAGATCAGAACATAGGAACCTGAATACCAGGTAAGGATGAGAGGTTCAAACTATAGTACCTCATAAAAGTATGCAGAGTGGATCACCCTGCAGCATTGCGCACATACTGCATAGAGGCCCCATATAGAAGGGCCTGAGAAGATGCCATACTCCTAGTAGAATGTGCCCTGTATAGCAGAAGTGAAGATAAGCTTACCTTCACAGTAGGGGTGACCCCGAATAGTCGAAGATTCGATGCATCGATAGGAGAAGCCTGATTCGACTACCAATCTCACAGTCGAATCGTCGCAGATGTGTTATGAAATGAGGATCATTTAATTTTGGCCGTATGGGTGCACACATTATCTGATTTCACATATAACAGCTTTCTCACAATATATTAATATACTGCATATTATGATAATGCTGCAAATAATATGTGAAGTAGCAGCTTTCAATAAATATTTTTAAAATGCGTTAATAAACCCAACAACCCCTGTGACCGGGCTTCACGTCCATAAGAGGTCTCTATGTTAATAAAGCCTTGCCTCTTTGTTTCGACATTTAAAAGACAAAGCTGGCAAATTAAACTATGTCTTTCGTTCTTTTAATAATTTCTATGTTTTATTTTATTTATAAATCACTTTGGGTTATCTGATTTAACTAATTGGCTTGTGTTTTGTTTCCGTGCACTTGAGGCATTTTGCATATTTGTTCTGCACTTTGTTACTTCTGACCTTATTTTATTTAAAAAATTGTATTTATTATAAACGTAAATTCCGATCTAATTTAAGTATGTAAATTTTGGATAGCTTTTCATTGTATCGATGTTGCGCTATTGCGTGCTGGCCATGCTTGCGCATGTAATTTAGCCGAACGGGTTATGCTCTGCGTCTCATATTTAGGAGTTCATCAAACTAAACATTAAAAAACGGATGTTTTTCGACGAGTATAAGTTTTTAAAATGTATTTAAAACATATATTGTCTATCTTAAAGTTAAACTACAAAACAGGTAAGCCGTTTTTTTTATTTCGGTGATGAAACGGAAACTAGTATCTGCACCGAACCTATTTCTGCCTGACACGAATGTCTTTCTTGTGATTTAATATTATGGTCAGTCGGTGTTCACTTTCAAATGATAGCAAAGAGATTCCTGAAATAAATAATATCATCCGGTCTTTCTGTATCTAAAGTGAATACAGAGATGATCAAAGTCAAAGCAAGCAAGCAGGTATTTCTGTGCTAAATAATAACGCGTAGTGTCTATATAATCATTAATTTCAGTGTTTTTCTTGTTATAAATTAACGTTTAATGAATTGTATATAAAGATTAGTTTTTATCATTTACAGTCACAATCACAAATTATTTGTCATTTCTCATTTGTCGGTTTTTTTTGGTCATGACTGCTTTGACGCGCTATCTCCAAATTAAATAAAAACACTTAATTGTAGCCGGAGTTTCCAAGGCAGGATTACCTTTGTTATTTTTTTAGGTTTAGTTATCAAAATGTATTTTTGTGTGATGTTCTGTAGATCGTGGCTTTAAAATGTTATGAGGAATAATTAAACAAATGTTGCCTTACATTTTACCTTAAAAAATATATATAAATGCATCGTCAGTTTTGTCTTCGTTTATTACTTATAAGACAGTTTTGGTCACTTTATCAGACAGTTGTTTATGTGTGCGGCTTGTGAAAGAAAATAAAAGTTACCAATTTGTACCTGGTCTGGCCCCCTCCCAACCCATGCATACAAACATAGATGATTCGACTATCGGTCGACTATGGAAAGATTCGAAAATTCTGATTCGAATATGTAAATCCTTAGTCGAGGACACCCCTACTTCACAGTTAATTTACTGATGGTCTGCTTGGAGGCGGGTTGACCCTTCTTAACTGGCATAATAAGAATAATCTTGTTGATCCACCGACTCGTGAGGAGGAGGAGGATGGAAGGCCTGAAGATTTAAAATCTTGGCCACATGACTAGGAACCTTGGGTATATTACCCGGTTTTAAGTATAGAATGTTGCCTGGACCAAACTTCAGACATGAAAGAGAAGCAGATAATGCATAAAGGTCACCTAACCTCCTCAGAGAGATGATGGCCAAAAGAAAAGTTTTGTCTGTACAAAACTTAATAGGTTCAAAGTGTGCCACAATCCCTTCTAGAAATAAAATAAAGTCCCATATCTGAACTCTCACTGAAAATATGGCCACGTTCTACATGTACCACGCAGGAAACAAATGACTTAAGGAT